>NW_027254711.1:89190-189190 GCF_044704955.1 Pristiophorus japonicus | reverse complement strand
GGGCAGTACCGAGGGAGTGCTGCACTGTCGGAGGGGCAGTACTGAGGGAGCCCCGCACTGTCAGAGGGGCAGTACTGAGGGAGTGCCGCACTGTCGGAGGGGCAGTACTGAGGGAGCCCCGCACTCTCGGAGGGGCAGTACTGAGGGAGTGCCGTACTGTCGGAGGGGCAGTACTGAGGGAGTGCCGCACTGTCGGAGGGGCAGTACTGAGGGAGTGTCGCACTGTCGGAGGGGCAGTACTGAGGGAGCGCCGCACTGTCGGAGGGGCAGTACCGAGGGAGCGACGCACTGTCGGAGGGGCAGTACCGAGGGAGCCCCGCACTGTCGGAGGGGCAGTACTGAGGGAGTGCCGCACTGTCGGAGGGACGGTACTGAGGGAGTGCCGCACTGTCGGAGGGACAGTACTGAGGGAGCCCCGCACTGTCGGAGGGGCAGTACTGAGGGAGTGCCGCACTGTCGGAGGGGCAGTACTGAGGGAGTGCCGTAATGTCGGAGGGGCAGTACTGAGGGAGCGCCGCACTGTCGGAGGGGCAGTACTGAGGGAGTGCCGCACTGTCGGAGGGGCAGTACTGAGGGAGTGCCGCACTGTCGGAGGGGCAGTACTGAGGGAGCGCCGTACTTGTCCTGCTCTAGGCGGTTGTCGACACTGATGGCGATCAGCTCACAGTCCCTCTCCAGCTGGTTCAGCGTGTTCTGCACTGTTTGGCTGATGGTTTTCTCGATGGTCCGACACACCTCCTCGATTTGGTTAACACAGCGACTCGGCTGCAGGGCGAGAGAGCGAGAGAGTGAGAGAGTGAGCGAGAGAGGAGGGCGGAGGGGGAGAGGAGCGGGTAGGCCCGAGGACCTCCTCGTGGGGCCTGCTCCTGGGCACGGCCCAGGTGGGGCCATCAGCCGGTCGAGGGGGTCGTTCAGCCCGACTGCCGGCCTCTCTTCCGCGCTTACATCCGAGCCAGGGTGTCCCTGGAGATGGAGCACGCGGTGTCCACCGGTACGCTCGTGACCTTCCACGAGAGGTGGGCGCCGGAGGGACTGGAGTGCATCATCACCCCCGGCAAACAAATTCTAATTTGATCCATCGATGCCTAAAGTTTAATTTGTTTAAGTTTGTCGGTTTTAGTGGCCCCCTTTAATTGGGAGGGGGGGCACTTGATTTACACGTGCAACTTAAAATAGTTGTAGACAGTGGGAGGCCCTGCTCTCCGAGGGCAGGCGGAGGGGGATGTAGACAGTGGGAGGCCCTGCTCTCCGAGGGCAGGGGCAGGGGGATGTAGACAGTGGGAGGCCCTGCTCTCCGAGGGCAGGCGGAGGGGGATGTAGACAGTGGGAGGTCCTGCTCTCCGAGGGCAGGGGCAGGGGGATGTAGACAGTGGGAGGGGGATGTAGACAGTGGGAGGCCCTGCTCTCCGAGGGCAGGGGCAGGGGGATGTAGACAGTGGGAGGCCCTGCTCTCCGAGGGCAGGGGCAGGGGGATGTAGACAGTGGGAGGGGGATGTAGACAGTGGGAGGCCCTGCTCTCCGAGGGCAGGCGGAGGGGGATGTAGACAGTGGGAGGCCCTGCTCTCCGAGGGCAGGCGGAGGGGGAGGGGGATGTAGACAGTGGGAGGTCCTGCTCTCCGAGGGCAGGCGCAGGGGGAGGGGGATATCGACAGTGGGAGGTCCTGCTCTCCGAGGGCAGGGGCAGGGGGAGGGGGATGTCGACAGGGGGAGGGGGATGTCGACAGGGGGAGGGGGATGTCGACAGGGGGAGGGGGATGTAGACAGGGGGAGGGGGATGTAGACAGGGGGAGGGGGATGTAGACAGGGGGAGGGGGATGTAGACAGGGGGAGGGGGATGTAGACAGGGGCAGGGAGATGTAGACAGGGGGAGGCCCTGCTCTCCGAGGGCAGGCGGAGGCGGAGGGGGATGTAGACAGTGGGAGGGGGATGTAGACAGGGGGAGGCCCTGCTCTCCGAGGGCAGGCGGAGGGGGATGTAGACAGTGGGAGGCCCTGCTCTCCGAGGGCAGGCGGAGGCGGAGGGGGATGTAGACAGGGGGAGGGGGATGTAGACAGGTGGAGGCCCTGCTCTCCGAGGGCAGGCGGAGGCGGAGGGGGATGTAGACAGGGGGAGGGGGATGTAGACAGTGGGAGGGGTATGTAGACAGTGGGAGGGGGATGTAGACAGGGGGAGGCCCTGCTCTCCGAGGGCAGGGGCAGGCGGAGGGGGATGTAGACAGGGGGAGGGGGATGTAGACAGGTGGAGGCCCTGCTCTCCGAGGGCAGGGGGTGAGGGAGCAGGGGCCCAGGGCTGTCTCACCTTGTTTGGCAGTGGGATGTAGATGGTCGGCATGTCGAATCCACATTTGTTGAGTCCCGGCCTCTTGCACAGCTCCTGGACAATCTGCATCATCACCCTCTGTGGAGTGAGAGAGAGGGAGGGGTTAGTAGCTGGATAGCCCACGCCGCTCGGCACACAACAAGCCAATCCCACCCCGGGCACTGGCGGGGCGGGGTTCTAGGGCGCCTCACAACGTGCAGGGAAGGCCGGGCTCCCCTGGTAGGTCAGATACCCGCTCAAAGCTCTGCCAGAGAAAGACACGAACGGGGGCGAGAAAGGGGGCACAGCGACACACACACACACACGCGGCGACACACACACACGCGGCCACACACACACACACACACACACACGCGGCCACACACACACACGCACACGCGGCCACACACACACACGCACACGCGGCCACACACACACACACACACGCGGCCACACACACACACACACACGCGGCCACACACACACACACACACACGCGGCCACACACACACACACACGCGGCCACACACACACACACACGCGGCCACACACACACACACACGCGGCCACACACACGCGGCCACACACACACACACACGCGGCCACACACACACACACACGCGGCCACACACACACACACGCGGCCACACACACACGCGGCCACACACACACGCGGCCACACACACACACGCGGCCACACACACACACGCGGCCACACACACACACGCGGCCACACACACACACGCGGCCACACACACACACGCGGCCACACACACACACGCGGCCACACACACACACGCGGCCACACACACACACGCGGCCACACACACACACGCGGCCACACACACACACGCGGCCACACACACACACGCGGCCACACACACACACGCGGCCACACACACACACGCGGCCACACACACACACGCGGCCACACACACACACGCGGCCACACACACACACGCGGCCACACACACACGCGGCCACACACACACGCGGCCACACACACACGCGGCCACACACACACACAGACACGCGGCGACACGAGGATAACAACAGCTTGTGCCTTTAACATAGTGAAACATCCCAAGACACTTCACAGCAGTATTACAAGCTAAAACAATGTGACACTGAGCCACAGAAGGAGAAATTAGGACAGGTGATCAAAAGCTGGGTCAAAGACTAGGTTTTAAGGAGCATCTCGAAAGAGGAGAGTGGGGTAAACAGGTTTAGGGAGGGAGTTCCAGAGCTTGGGGCCCAGGCAACAGAAGGCACGGCCACCGATGGTGGAGCGATTATAATCAGGGATGGTCAGGAGGTCAGAATTAGAGGAGCACAGAGATCTCGGGGAGCTGGAGATTACAGAGATAGGGAGGGGTGTAGGGGCTGGAGGAGGTTACAGAGATAGGGAGGGGTATAGGGGCTGGAGGGGGTTACAGAGATAGGGAGGGGTATAGGGGCTGGAGGAGGTTACAGAGATAGGGAGGGGTATAGGGGCTGGAGGAGGTTACAGAGATAGGGAGGGGTGTAGGTGCTGGGGGTTACAGATAGGGAGGGGTGTAGGGGTTGGAGGAGGTTACAGAGATAGGGAGGGGTGTAGGGGCTGGAGGAGGTTACAGAGATAGGGAGGTGTGTAGGGGCTGGAGGAGGTTACAGAGATAGGGAGGGGTGTAGGGTCTGGAGGAGGTTACAGAGATAGGGAGGGGTGTAGGTGCTGGGGGTTACAGATAGGGAGGGGTGTAGGGGCTGGAGGAGGTTACAGAGATAGGGAGGGTTGTTGGGGCTGGAGGAGGTTACAGAGATAGGGAGGGTTGTTGGGGCTGGAGGTGGTTACAGGGATAGGGAGGGGCGAGGCCATGGAGTGATTTGATAGCAAGAATGAGAATTTATAAATCGAGGCATTGCTTAACCGGAAGCCAATGTAGGTCAGTGAACACAGAGGGTGATGGGTGAGCGGGACTCGGTGTGAGTTAGGACACGGGGTCAGTGAGCACAGGGGGTGATGGGTGAGTGGGACTGGGTGTGAGTTAGGACACGGGTCAGTGAGCACAGGGGGTGATGGGTGAGCGGGACTCGGTGTGAGTTAGGACACGGGGTCAGTGAGCACAGGGGGTGATGGGTGAGTGGGACTGGGTGTGAGTTAGGACACGGGTCAGTGAGCACAGGGGGTGATGGGTGAGCGGGACTGGGTGTGAGTTAGGACACGGGGCAGTGAGCACAGGGGGTGATGGGTGAGTGGGACTGGGTGTGAGTTAGGACACGGGGTCAGTGAGCACAGGGGGTGATGGGTGAGTGGGACTGGGTGTGAGTTAGGACACAGGGGCAGTGAGCACAAGGGGGTGATGGGTGAGCGGGACTCGGTGTGAGTTAGGACACGGGGTCAGTGAGCACAGGGGGTGATGGGTGAGTGGGACTGAGTGTGAGTTAGGACATGGGGGCAGCGAGCACAGGGGATGATGGGTGAGTGGGACTGGGTGCGAGTTAGGACACGGGGCAGCGAGCACAGGGGGTGATGGGTGAGTGGGACTGGGTGTGAGTTAGGACACGGGGGCAGTGAGCACAGGGGGTGATGGGTGAGTGGGACTGGGTGTGAGTTAGGACACGGGGCAGTGAGCACAGGGGGTGATGGGTGAGTGGGACTGGGTGTGAGTTAGGACACGGGGGCAGTGAGCACAGGGGGTGATGGGTGAGTGGGACTGGGTGTGAGTTAGGACACGGGGCAGTGAGCACAGGGGGTGATGGGTGAGTGGGACTGGGTGTGAGTTAGGACACGGGGGCAGTGAGCACAGGGGGTGATGGGTGAGTGGGACTGGGTGTGAGTTAGGACACGGGGTCAGTGAGCACAGGGGGTGATGGGTGAGTGGGACTGGGTGTGAGTTAGGACACGGGGCAGTGAGCACAGGGGGTGATGGGTGAGTGGGACTGGGTGTGAGTTAGGACACGGGGTCAGTGAGCACAGGGGGTGATGGGTGAGTGGGACTCGGTGTGAGTTAGGACACGGGTCAGTGAGCACGGGGGGTGATGGGTGAGTGGGACTGGGTGTGAGTTAGGACACGGGGTCATTGAGCACAGGGGGTGATGGGTGAGTGGGACTGGGTGTGAGTTAGGACACGGGGTCAGTGAGCACAGGGGGTGATGGGTGAGTGGGACTGGGTGTGAGTTAGGACACGGGGCAGTGAGCACAGGGGGTGATGGGTGAGTGGGACTGGGTGTGAGTTAGGACACGGGGCAGTGAGCACAGGGGGTGATGGGTGAGCGGGACTCAGGACGAGATAGGACACGGGGTCAGTGAGCACAGGGGGTGATGGGTGAGTGGGACTGGGTGTGAGTTAGGACACGGGGTCAGTGAGCACAGGGGGTGATGGGTGAGTGGGACTGGGTGTGAGTTAGGACACGGGGTCAGTGAGCACAGGGGGTGATGGGTGAGTGGGACTGGGTGTGAGTTAGGACACGGGGTCAGTGAGCACAGGGGGTGATGGGTGAGTGGGACTGGGTGTGAGTTAGGACACGGGTCAGTGAGCACAGGGGTGATGGGTGAGTGGGACTGGGTGTGAGTTAGGACACGGGATCAGTGAGCACAGGGGGTGATGGGTGAGCGGGACTGGGTGTGAGTTAGGACACGGGGTCAGTGAGCACAGGGGGTGATGGGTGAGTGGGACTGGGTGTGAGTTAGGACACGGGATCAGTGAGCACAGGGGGTGATGGGTGAGCGGGACTGGGTGTGAGTTAGGACACGGGGTCAGTGAGCACAGGGGGTGATGGGTGAGTGGGACTGGGTGTGAGTTAGGACACGGGGGCAGCCGAGTTTTGGATCACCTCTCGTTTACGGAGGGTAGAACGTGGGAGGCCGGCCAGGAGTGCGTTGGAACAGTCAAGTGTGGCAGTAACGGGGGCAGGGATGAGGGTTTGAGCAGGAAGGGACGGGGCTATTCGGACAGAGGGTTCGCCCTACCTGACGGTCGCTCTCAGAGCCCGCCTCGTCGGCCTTGCTGAGGTAGAAGCGGATTCTATCGCCTTGCGTCTCGTTGAGCCTCTCCACGATGTTGAGAGTGCGCTTGCACAGTGCCTGGCCCATGGGGTCAAAGAAGACGAACACCAGCTCGCTCAGCTCCCCTGCGGACCGGCGTGGAAAGGGGGAAGGAAGGGGCAGCAGTTGGTCATTGCACACGAACACAAGCAACAGGAGCAGGAGCCGGCCATTCGGCCCCTCGAGCCTGCTCCGCCATTTAATACCACCATGGGCTGATCCCATCATGGACTCAGCTCCACTTCCCCGCCCGCTCCCCCATAACCCTTCACTCCCTTATCGCCCAAAAATCTGTCTATCTCCACCTTAAATATATTCAATGTCCCAGCCTCCACAGCTCTCTGGGGCAGAGAATTCCACAGATTTACAACCCTCTGAGAGAAGAAATTCCTCCTCATCTCAGTTTTAAATGGGCGGCCCCTTATTCTAAGACCATGCCCCCTAGTTCTAGTCTCCCCCCATCAGTGGAAACATCCTCTCTGCATCTACCCTGTCAAGCACCCCCTTCCTATCCACTCTATCCAGGCCCCTCAGAATTTTTTTTACACCTCAATCAGGTCTCCCCTCAGCCTCCTCTGTTACCAAAGAAAACAACTCCAGCCTATCCAATCTTTCCTCGTCGCCAAAATTCTCCAGTCCCGGCAACATTCTTGTGAATCTCCTCTGCACCCTCTCCAGTGCGATCACATCCTTCCTGTGATGTGGTGACCAGAACTGCACGCAGTACTCCAGCTGTGGCCTAACCAGTGTTTGCTCCAGTTCAAGCATAGCCCTCCCTGCTCTTGTATTCCGTGCCTCGGCCAATAAAGGCAAGTATTCCGTATGCCTTCTTAACCACCTTATCCACCTGGCCTGCTACCTTCAGGGATCTGTGGGCCTGCACTCCCAGGTCCCTGTGTTCCTCAACACTTCTCAGTGTCCTAATTTAAATCTCCACAATTTGAAATGCAAAGTGTTTGCATAAATACATAACGCGGTACATTTACACGACTGCCAAGGGCGTTACATGTTTACATAGGAATTTATGATGGAGCTTTGCATGAATAAATAATAGCAACATGTATTTATATAGCTATTATATGTCATAAGGTTCTTCACAGGAGCAATTAGCAATCAAAATCTGACAGGGAGCCACAGGAGGAGATACCAGGACAGGTGACCAAAAGCTTGGTAAAAAAGAGGTAGGTTTTCAGGAGCGTCTAAAATGAGGTGAGAGAGAGAGAGAGAGAGAGAGAGAGAGGGGGGGGGGAGGGTTTAGGGAGGGAGTTCCAGAGCTTGGGGCCCAGGCAGCTGAAGGCACGGCCACCGATGGTGGAGCGATGGAAATCGGGGGATGCTCAAGAGGGCAGAGTTAGAGGAGCACAGAGATCGTGGAGGATTGTGGGAGGTTAGAGATAGGGAGGGGTGTAGGGGGCTGGAGGAGGTTACAGAGATAGGGAGGGGTGTAGGGGCTGGAGGAGGTTACAGAGATAGGGAGGGGTGTAGGGGCTGCAGGAGGTTACAGAGATAGGGAGGGGTGTAGGGGGTTACAGAGATAGGGAGGGGTGCAGGGGGTGGAAGAGGTTACAGAGATAGGGAGGGGTGTAGGGGCTGGAGGAGGTTACAGAGATAGGGAGGGGTGTAGGGGCTGGAGGGGTTACAGAGATAGGGAGGGGTGTAGGGGCTGGAGGAGCTAACAGAGATAGGGAGGGGTGTAGGGGCTGGAAGAGGTTACAGAGATAGGGAGGGGTGTAGGGGCTGGAGGAGGTTACAGAGATAGGGAGAGGTGTAGGGGCTGGAGGGGGTTACAGATATAGGGAGGGATTGTAGGGGCTGGAGGAGGTTACAGAGATAGGGAGGGGTGTAGGGGCTGGAGGAGGTTACAGATATAGGGAGGGGTGTAGGGGCTGGAGGGGGTTACAGATATAGGGAGGGATTGTAGGGGCTGGAGGAGGTTACAGAGATAGGGAGGGGTGTAGGGGCTGGAGGAGGTTACAGATATAGGGAGGGGTGTAGGGGCTGGAGGAGGTTACAGAGATAGGGAGGGTTGAGAAGGACAGCGATATTCACCCAGCCACAGGATAGCCTGATCCACATCGAAGGGATACTTCATGTCTCCATCCACAAGCCCTGGGGTGTCGATGAAGGTCACCAGGCTGAACTTCTTCTGCTTGGAGGTGGAGATCTCAGTGTTGAGGTATTCAGACACTCCTGAGAGGGAGCACACAGGGCAGGTACAGCACAGGGTTAGATACAGAGTAAAGCTCCCTCTACACTGTCCCATCAAACACTCCCAGGGCAGGTACAGGGGGTTAGATACAGAGTAAAGCTCGCTCTACACTGTCCCATCAAACACTCCCAGGGCAGGTACAGGGGGTTAGATACAGAGTAAAGCTCCATCTACACTGTCCCATCAAACACTCGCAGGGCAGGGACAGCACAGGGTTAGATACAGAGTAAAGCTCCCTCTACACTGTCCCATCAAACACTCCCAGGGCAGGTACAGGGGGTTAGATACAGAGTAAAGCTCGCTCTACACTGTCCCATCAAACACTCCCAGGGCAGGTACAGGGGGTTAGATACAGAGTAAAGCTCCATCTACACTGTCCCATCAAACACTCGCAGGGCAGGGACAGCACAGGGTTAGATACAGAGTAAAGCTCCCTCTATACTGTCCCATCAAACATTCCCAGGGCAGGTACAGCACGGGGTTAGATACAGAGTAAAGCTCCCTCTACACTGTCCCATCAAACTCTCCCAGGACAGGTACAGCACGGGGTTAGATACAGAGTAAAGCTCCCTCTACACTGTCCCATCAAACACTCCCAGGGCAGATACAGCATGGGGTTAGATACAGAGTAAAGCTCCCTCTACACTGTCCCATCAAACACTCCCAGGGCAGGTACAGGGGGTTAGATACAGAGTAAAGCTCCCTCTACACTGTCCCATCAAACACTCCCAGGCCAGTTACAGGGGGTTAGATACAGAGTAAAGCTCCCTCTACACTGTCCCATCAAACACTCCCAGGGCAGGTACAGCACGGGGTTAGATACAGAGTAAAGCTCCCTCTACACTGTCCCATCAAACACTCCCAGGGCAGGTACAGCACGGGTTTAGATACAGAGTAAAGCTCCCTCTACACTGTCCCATCAAACACTCCCAGGGCAGGTACAGCACGGGGTTAGATACAGAGTAAAGCTCCCTCTACACTGTCCCATCAAACACTCCCAGGGCAGGTACAGCACGGGTTTAGATACAGAGTAAAGCTCCCTCTACACTGTCCCATCAAACACTCCCAGGGCAGGCACAGCACGGTGTTAGATACAGAGTAAAGCTCCCTCTACACTGTCCCATCAAACACTCCCAGGGCAGGTACAGGGGGTTAGATACAGAGTAAAGCTCCCTCTACACTGTCCCATCAAACACTCCCAGGGCAGGTACAGCACGGGGTTAGATACAGAGTAAAGCTCCCTCTACACTGTCCCATCAAACACTCCCAGGGCAGGTACAGCACGGGTTTAGATACAGAGTAAAGCTCCCTCTACACTGTCCCATCAAACACTCCCAGGGCAGGTACAGCACGGGGTTAGATATAGAGTAAAGCTTCCTCTACACTGTCCCATCAAACACTCCCAGGGCAGGTACAACACGGGGTTAGATACAGAGTAAAGCTCCCTCTACACTGTCCCATCAAACACTCCCAGGGCAGGTACAGGGGGTTAGATACAGAGTAAAGCTCTCTCTACACTGTCCCATCAAACACTCCCAGGGCAGATACAGGTGGCTAGATACAGAGTAAAGCTCCCTCTACACTGTCCCATCAAACACTCCCAGGGCAGGTACAGGGGGTTAGATACAGAGTAAAGCTCCCTCTACACTGTCCCATCAAACACTCCCAGGGCAGGTACAGGGGACTAGATACAGAGTAAAGCTCCCTCTACACTGTCCCATCAAACACTCCCAGGGCAGGTACAGGGGGTTAGATACAGAGTAAAGCTCTCTCTACACTGTCCCATCAAACACTCCCAGGGCAGGTACAGGGGGTTAGATACAGAGTAAAGCTCCCTCTACACTGTCCCATCAAACACTCCCAGGGCAGGTACAGCACGGGGTTAGATACAGAGTAAAGCTCCCTCTACACTGTCCCATCAAACACTCCCAGGGCAGGTACAGGGGGTTAGATACAGAGTAAAGCTCTCTCTACACTGTCCCATCAAACACTCCCAGGGCAGATACAGGTGGCTAGATACAGAGTAAAGCTCCCTCTACACTGTCCCATCAAACACTCCCAGGGCAGGTACAGGGGGTTAGATACAGAGTAAAGCTCCCTCTACACTGTCCCATCAAACACTCCCAGGGCAGGTACAGGGGACTAGATACAGAGTAAAGCTCCCTCTACACTGTCCCAGACCGGGTGTGAGCTTGCGTTGTGCCTCTAACGCACAGAGGGGGCTCCGGCCTGGAATCGCGCACGTGCTCACACGATCACCTACAGGCCGCTGTAAGTCTGGCTGATGCGGAGCTCATCGGTATTGTGATTGCCGGAAATGGTGGGGATGGGAATTGTCCATCGTATGGGTGGGGGGAGGCATGGCGAGATGGTCCCAAATCTTCCCAGTGTCCAGCCAGATTGCTGGACACCACCCAGAACTGGGGAAGGAAAAGAGGGTCTGGGGTAGGGTTGTCATTGGTTATTAAGGGAATCAAGGGATTATGGGGACAGGGCAGGACAGTGGAGTTGAGATCAAAGATCAGCCGTGATCTCATTGAATGGCCGACTCCTGTTCCTATTTCCGATGTTCTTACGTCAAGACATAGCTTCACCAGACGGACTGCAGCCGTTCAAGAAGGTGGTTTACTCTCACCTGCTGAAGGGGCAATTAGGGATGCGAAGTGGCGTACACACACACACACACACACACACACACACACACACAAAGGACCCAGGCTCCATCTTCGGGCCTCGTGCTAAGTTAGCCCGATCTCACACCTGTTATGTGGGACTGAGCTCCTGTACAGGGAGCAGGAACGGAATATGGAATATGGAATGGAATGGAATACATAGAAACATAGAAAATAGGTGCAGGAGTGGGCCATTCGGCCCCTCGAGCCTGCACCACCATTCAATAAGATCATGGCTGATCATTCCCTCAGTCCCCCTTTCCTGCTTTCTCTCCGTACCCCCCTGACCTCTTTAGCTGTAAGGGCCACATCTAACTCCCTTTTGAATATCTCTCATGAACTGGCCTCAACAACTCTCTGCGGTAGAGAATTCCACAGGTTCACCACTCTCTGGGTGAAGAAGTTTCTCCTCATCTCGGTCCTAAATGGCTTACCCCTTATCCTTAGACTGTGACCCCTGGTTCTGGACTTCCCCAACATCGGGAACATTCTTCCTGCATCTAACCTGTCCCGTCCCGTCAGTATTTTATATGTTTCCATGAGATCCCCTCTCATTCTTCTAAATTCCAGTGAATATAAGCCTAGTCGATCCAGTCTTTCTTCATATGTCAGTCCTGCCATCCCGGGAATCAGTCTGGTGAACCTTCGCTGCACTCCCTCAATAGCAAGAACGTCCTTCCTCAGATTAGGAGACCAAAACTGTACACAATACTCCAGGTGAGGCCTCACCAAGGCCCTGTACAAGTGCAGTAAGATCTCCCTGCCCCTGTACTCAAATCCCCTCGCTATGAAGGCCAACATACCATTTGCCTTCTTCACCGCCTGCTGTACCTGCATGCCAACTTTCAATGACTGATGTACCATGACACCCAGGTCTCGTTGCACCTCCCCTTTTCCTAATCTACCGCCATTCAGATAATATTCTGTCTTCCTGTTTTTGCCCCCCAAAGTGGATAACCTCACATTTATCCACGTTATACTGCATCTGCCGAGCATTTGCCCGCTCACCGAACCTCTCGCTATGAAGGCGAAGGGAGCAGGGACGGGTTTGACGGAGGAAAGACTGGGGGTGGGGGAACAGGGAGGGGTTATCGGAGGCAGGCCGCTCTCGCCGGGAAGTTTCGCCCTCCTCCTCTGACGAGGAAGGGACACGGGGGCGAAGGGGGGAGGAACCGGGGCCTAGTTTCGGAGCGCAGACTTTGCCGCTCCCCCCTCCCTCGCCCCCTTCCCCCAACGCCCTCCCCTCCCGAGAGGCGTCGCGACAACAGCAGGCGCTTACCTTCGATTTGCTGCAGGGCCTTGAAGTGCGGGTAGAGATGGAGTGTCGCGTTGCCCTGAGACAGAGAGACACACACACACACAGCAAAGTCACAACACAGTGGGCAAAACACTCTCGCAACCCCACCCCGTCATTGGCAACAACTTGCATTTTCATAGCGCCTTTAGTGTGGTGATACGTCTCGAGGCGCTTCACAGGAGCGAATATCAAACAAAATTGATACCGAGCCGCATAAGAAGAAGTTAGGGCAGGTGACCAAAAGCTGGGTCAGAGAGGTGGGTTTAAAAGGAGCCTCTCGAAGGAGCAAAGAGAGGTAGAGAGGCGGAGAGGTTTAGGGAGGGAGTTCCAGAGCTTGGGGCCCAGGCAACAGAAGGCACGGCCACCGATGGTGGAGCGATTATAATCAAGGATGGTCAGGGGAGCAGAATTAGAGGAGCGCAGACATCTCGGGGGGGGTGTAGGGGCTGGAGGAGGTTAGAGATAGGGAGGGGTGTAGGGGCTGGAGGAGGTTACAGAGATAGGGAGGGGTGTAGGGGCTGGAGGAGGTTACAGAGATAGGGAGGGGTGTAGGGGCTGGAGGAGGTTACAGAGATAGGGAGGTGTGTAGGGGCTGGAGGAGGTTACAGAGATAGGGAGGGGTGTAGGGGCTGGAGGAGGTTACAGAGATAGGGAGGGGTGTAGGGGCTGGAGGAGGTTAGAGATAGGGAGGGGTGTAGGGGCTGAGGAGGTTAGAGATAGGGAGGGGTGTAGGGGCTGGAGGAGGTTACAGAGATAGGGAGGGGTGTAGGGGCTGGAGGAGGTTACAGAGATAGGGAGGGGTGTAGGGGCTGGAGGAGGTTACAGAGATAGGGAGGGGTGTAGGGGCTGGAGGAGGTTACAGAGATAGGGAGGTGTGTAGGGGCTGGAGGAGGTTACAGAGATAGGGAGGGGTGTAGGGGCTGGAGGAGGTTCGAGATAGGGAGGGGTGTAGGGGCTGGAGGAGGTTACAGAGATAGGGCCCGACTCTCAGCCATCACCCCCTACCCCAGCTGGGCTCAGATGCCACTCCAGCGGGCCTGCCTGGGCCCCACTGACGTCACTCCAGTTGCCTTTCTCGAAGTAGTCACACTCCTGTGCCCGCTGGTGCTGCTCCCTGCAGTGTCTGGCTCTCCTACTTATACCCCGCCTGCTGATGCTGTTTTCTCGCAACAATAATAATGTGTATTCATAAAGCGCCTTTGACTAGGCGCTAGTTATGGTTCACCAGACTGATTCCTGGGATGGGGGGATTGTCCTATGAGGAGAGATTGAGCAGACTGGGCCGATATTCTCCACAGTTTAGAAGAATGAGAGGTGATCTCATTGAAACACACACAATTCTCACAGGGCTCGACAGGGTAGATACAGGGAGGGTGTTTCCCCCCCCCCCCCGGGGCTGGGAAGTCTAGAACCAGGGCTCACACAGTCTCAGGATAAGGGCCCGGCCATTGAGGACTGAGATGCGGAAGAATTTCTTCACTCAGAGGGGGGTGAATCTTTGGAATTCTCTGCCCCAGAGGGCCATGGAGGCTCAGTCCTTGAGTCTATTCAAGGCTGGGATCGATAGATTGTTGGATATTAAGGGAATCGAGGGATACGGGGATCGGGCGGGAAAGTGGAGTTGAGGTCAAAGATCAGCCGTGATCTCATTGCAAGGCGGAGCAGGCTCGAGGGGCCGAATGGGCCTCCTCCTGCTCCTAATTCTTATGTTCATAATGCAGTGAAATTTCCCATGGTGCTTCACAGGAGTATTGTGAGATAAAAATTTGACACTGAGCCACACAAGGAGATATTAGCGCAGGTGACCAAAAGCTCGGACAAAGAGGGAGGTTTTAAGGAGCGTCTCGAAAGAGGAAAGAGAGAGAGAGAGAGAGAGAGAGGGGCGGAGAGGTTTAGCGAGGGAGTTCCAGAGCTCGGGTCCCAGGCAACAGGAGGCACTGAGTCCAAAAGCAAGGGAGTTATTGATGAACATTTATAAACCACTGGGTTCGGTCCCAGCTGAAGTATTGTGTCCAATTCTGGGCACCGCACTTTAGAAAGGACATGAAGGCCTTGGAGAGGGTGCAGAGTTTGGCCAGAATGGTCCCAGGGATGGTACGATCGGCAAAGGAATCAGAGGGTAGACAGGGAGAATTTACATTTACGTTCTACCCGACGTAAACTTGATCAGGAACGCGCTGCCCGAAAGGTTCGACGCAGGTTCAATAACTTTGAAAATGGAATTTAATACATACTTGAACAGGAAATATTTGCAGAGCGACGGGGAAAGGGCAGGAGGGAGTGGGGCAGATTGGATTGTTCTTTCACAGAGCCGGCGCAGGGCATGATGGGCCGAACAGCCCCCTCCTGTGCCGTGTCGTTCTCGGATTGAGGGGGTGACGGTTTCACCCACCCCCCTCTCCGCCTGGGGAGAGGGGGGGGCCATCCATCACGGGGTATCGGATTGGCCTGGAGTTCTCGTGGTTGACACCGTGAAACCCGCTCTTTGGAGTGCCAGCAGCGTGTGGCTCATCGACTGCCGAAACCCTCGTCCGTGCCTGTGTTACCTCCGGACTGGACCACTCCAGCGCACTCCTGCGTCGCCTCCCACATTCTACCCTCCTGAAAGTTCAGCTCATCCAAAACTCCTGCTGCCCCCGTGTCCTAACTCGCACCGAGTCCCACTCACCCATCACCCCCTGTGCTCGCTGCCCCGTGTCCTAACTCACACCCAGTCCCACTCACCCATCACCCCCTGTGCTCACTAACCCCGTGTCCTAACTCACACCGAGTCCCACTCACCCATCACCCCCTGTGCTCACTAACCCCGTGTCCTAACTCACACCCAGTCCCACTCACCCATCACCCCCCTGTGCTCACTGAACCCGTGTCCTAACTCGCACCCAGTCCCACTCACCCATCACCCCCTGTGCTCACTGACCCCGTGTCCTAACTCGCACCCAGTCCCACTCACCCATCACCCCCTGTGCTCACTGACCCCGTGTCCTAACTCACACCCAGTCCCACTCACCCATCACCCCCTGTGCTCACTGACCCCGTGTCCTAACTCACACCCAGTCCCACTCACCCATCACCCCCTGTGCTCACTGACCCCGTGTCCTAACTCACACCCAGTCCCACTCACCCATCACCCCCTGTGCTCACTGACCCCGTGTCCTAACTCACACCCAGTCCCATTCACCCATCACCCTCTGTGCTCACTGACCCAGTGTCCTAACTCACACCCAGTCCCACTCACCCATCACCCCCTGTGCTCACTGACCCAGTGTCCTAACTCACACCCAGTCCCACTCACCCATCACCCCCTGTGCTCACTGACCCCGTGTCCTAACTCACACCCAGTCCCATTCACCCATCACCCCCTGTGCTCACTGACCGTGTCCTAACACACACCCAGTCCCACTCACCCATCACCCCCTGTGCTCACTGACCCCGTGTCCTAACTCACACCCAGTCCCTCTCACCCATCACCCCCTGTGCTCACTGACCCCGTGTCCTAACTCACACCCAGTCCCACTCACCCATCACCCACTGCTCACTGACCCCGTGTCCTAACTCACACCCAGTCCCACTCACCCATCACCCCCTGTGCTCACTGACCCCGTGTCCTAACTCACACCCTGTCCCACTCACCCATCACCCCCTGTGCTCACTGACCCCGTGTCCTAACTCACACCCAGTCCCACTCACCCATCACCCCCTGTGCTCACTGATCCCATGTCCTAACTCACACCGAGTCCCGCTCACCCATCACCCCCTGTGCTCACTGACCCCGTGTCTTAACTCACACCCAGTCCCACTCACCCATCACCCCCTGTGCTCACTGCCCCGTGTCCTAACTCACACCAAGTCCCACTCACCCATCACCCCCTGTGCTCACTGACCTACATTGGTTTCCTGTCCGGCAACGCCTCACTTTAAAAATTCTCATCCTCGTTTTCAAATCCCTCAATGGCCTCACCCCTCCCTATTTCTGTAACCTCCTCCAGCCCCTACACCCCTCCCTATCTCTGTAACCTCCTCTAGCCCCTACACCCCTCCCTATCTCTGTAACCCCCTCTAGCCCCTACACCCCTCCCTATCTCTGTAACCCCCTCTAGCCCCTACACCCCTCCCTATCTCTGTAACCTCCTCCAGCCCCTACACCCCTCCCTATTTCTGTAACCTCCTCCAGCCCCTACACACCTCCCTATCTCTGTAACCTTCTCCAGCCCCTACACCCCTCCCTATTTCTGTAACCTCCTCCAGCCCCTACACCCCTCCCTATCCCTGTAACCTCCTCCAGCCCCTACACTCCTCCCTATGTCTGTAACCCCCTCCAGCCCCTACACCACTCCCTATCTCGAACCTCCTCCAGCCCCTACACCCCTCCCTCTCTCTGTAACCTCCTCCAGCCCCTACACCCCTCCCTCTCTCTGTAACCTCCTCCAGCCCCTACACCCCTCCCTATCTCTGTAAACTCCAGCCCCTGCACCCTTCCCTATTTCTGTAACCTCCTCCAGCCCCTACACCCCTCCCTATTTCTGTAACCTCCTCCAGCCCCTACACCCCTCCCTATCTCTGTAACCTCCTCCAGCCCCTACACCCCTCCCTATCTCTGTAACCTCCTCCAGCCCCTACACCCCTCCCTATCTCTGTAACCTCCTCCAGCCCCTCGAACCTCCTCCCCCGTCCCCCACTCCCAGAGATCTCTGCGCTCCTCCAATTCTGCCCTCTTGCCCATACCCCGATTCCCATCGCTCCACCATCGGTGGCCGTGCCTTCAGCTGCCTGGGCCCCAAGCTCTGGAACTCCCTCCCTAAACCTCTCTCTATCTCTCTCTATCTCTCTATCTCTCTATCTCTCTATCTCTCTATCTCTCTATCTCTATCTCTATCTCTATCTCTATCTCTATCTCTATCTCTATCTCTATCTCTATCTCTATCTCTATCTCTATCTCTATCTCTATCTCTCTATCTCTATCTCTATCTCTATCTCTCTATCTCTATCTCTATCTCTATCTCTCTATCTCTATCTCTATCTCTATCTCTATCTCTATCTCTATCTCTCTATCTCTATCTCTCTATCTCTATCTCTATCTCTATCTCTCTATCTCTATCTCTATCTCTATCTCTCTATCTCTCTATCTCTATCTCTATATCTCTATCTCTATCTCTCTATCTCTCTATCTCTATCTCTATCTCTCTCTCTATCTCTCTCTCTATCTCTCTCTCTATCTCTCTCTCTATCTCTCTCTCTATCTCTCTCTCTATCTCTCTCTCTATCTCTCTCTCTATCTCTCTCTCTATCTCTCTCTCTATCTCTCTCTCTATCTCTCTCTCTATCTCTCTCTCTATCTCTCTCTCTATCTCTCTCTCTATCTCTCTCTCTATCTCTCTCTCTATCTCTCTCTCTATCTCTCTCTCTATCTCTCTCTCTATCTCTCTCTCTATCTCTCTCTCTATCTCTCTCTCTATCTCTCTCTCTATCTCTATCCTCCTTCAAGACGCTCCTTAAACAGACCTCTTTGAGCAAGATTTGGGTCACCGGTCCCTAACATCTCCTTATGTGGTCTGGTGTCAGAGTTGATCTGATTTACGTTCCAGTGACACACGTTGGGACGTTTTCCTACGGTTAAAGCGCTGCGTAGTGTCACCTGTGGCTCAGTGGGCAGCACTCCCGCCTCAGAGTCAGAAGATTGTGGGTTCAAGTCTAACTTCGAAGACCTGAGCACAAAAATCTAGGCTGACACTCCCAGTGCAGTACTGAGGGAGCGCTGCACTGTCGGAGGTGCCGTCTTTCATAGGAGACCTTAAACCGAGGCCCTGTCTGCTCTCTCAGGTGGACGTAAAAGATCCCATGGTACTATTTCAAAGAAGTGCAGGGGGGAGTTACCCCGGTGTCCTGGGGCCAATATTTATCCCTCAACCATCACTGTAACAGATTATGTGGGTCACTATCACATTGCTGTGTGGGAGCTTGCTGTTAGCAAATCGGCTGCCGCGTTTCCCACATGACAACAGTGACGACACTCCAAAAGTACTTCATTGGCTGTAAGGTGCTTCGAAACGTCCAGTGGTCATCAAAGGCGCTATATAAATGCAAGTCTTTTCTTTTATCTCCGCCTCTGAACCCTGACGGCCTCCAACGAGACACTGTGCATCCTCTTTGGTACATCCTGAGTTCGTGATACGGTCCCGTGTCTAAACAGGGTACAGGAGGAGGCCCATTCAGCCCCTCGAGCCTGTTACACAGGAACAGGAGGAGGCCCATTCAGCCCCTCGAGCCTGTTACACAGGAACAGGAGGAGGCCCATTCAGCCCCTCGAGTCTGTTACACTAGAACAGGAGGAGGCCCATTCAGCCCCTCGAGTCTGTTACATTAGGAACAGGAGGAGGTCATTCAGCCCCTCAAGCCTGTTACATTAGGAACAGGAGGAGGCCCACTCAGCCCCTCGAGCCTGTTACATTAGGAACAGGAGGAGGCCCATTCAGCCCCTCGAGTCTGTTACACAGGAACAGGAGGAGGCCCACTCAGCCCCTCGAGCCTGTTGCATTAGGAACAGGAGGAGGTCATTCAGCCCCTCAAGCCTGTTACATTAGGAACAGGAGGAGGCCCATTCAGCCCCTCGAGCCTGTTACACAGGAACAGGAAAAGGCCCATTCAGCCCCTCGAGCCTGTGACATTAGGAACAGGAGGATGCCCATTCAGCCCCTCGAGCCTATTACATTAGGAACAGGAGGAGGCCCATTCAGCCCCTCGAGCCTGTTACATTAGGAACAGGAGGAGGCCATTCAGCCCCTCGAGCCTGTTACATTAGGAACAGGAGGAGGCCATTCAGCCCCTCGAGCCTGTTACATTAGGAACAGGAGGAGGCCCATTCAGCCCCTCGAGTCTGTTACATTAGGAACAGGAGGAGGCCCATTCAGCCCCTCAAGCCTGTTACATTAGGAACAGGAGGAGGCCCATTCAGCCCCTCGAGCCTGTTACACAGGAACAGGAGGAGGCCCATTCAGCCCCTCGAGCCTGTTACATTAGGAACAGGAGGAGGCCCATTCAGCCCCTCGAGCCTGTTACATTAGGAACAGGAGGAGGCCCATTCAGCCCTTCGAGCCTGTTACACAGGAACAGGAGGAGGCCCATTCAGCCCCTCGAGCCTGTTACACAGGAACAGGAGGAGGCCCATTCAGCCCCTCGAGCCTGTTACACAGGAACAGGAGGAGGCCCATTCAGCCCTTCGAGCCTGTTACACAGGAACAGGAGGAGGCCTATTCAGCCCCTCGAACCAGTGCATTCTGGGATGAGCCGCCACGCGCAGCGTTCACTCACGGTTAATGACTCCCTCTTGCGGCCACTTGTCACGAAGGTGAAGCCCTGCGTCTCGATGGCCACCCCCGTACGCTGAATGTGTTCCTCCACGTACCTGCGGGAGACACACAGCTCCGTTACAACGATGCGTAAATCACAACAGTGCGCCGCTCCCTCAGTACTGCCCCTCCGACAGTGCGGCGCTCCCTCAGTACTGCCCCTCCGACAGCGCGGGGCTCCCTCAGTACCGACCCTCCGACAGTGCGGCGCTCCCTCAGTACCGACCCTCCGACAGTGCGGCGCTCCCTCAGTACTGCCCCTCCGACAGCGCGGGGCTCCCTCAGTACTGCCCCTCCGACAGTGCGGCGCTCCCTCAGTACTGCCCCTCCGACAGTGCGGCACTCCCTCAGTACCGACAGTGCGGCGCTCCCTCAGTACTGCCCCTCCAACAACGCGGCACTCCCTCAGTACTGCCCCTCCAACAACGCGGCGCTCCCTCAGTACTGCCCCTCCGACAGTGTGGCACACCCTCAGTACTGCCCCTCCGACAGTGCGGGGCTCCCTCAGTACCGCCCCTCCGACAGTGCGGCACTCCCTCAGTACTGCCCCTCCAACAACGCGGCACTCCCTCAGTACTGCCCCTCCAACAACGCGGCGCTCCCTCAGTACTGCCCCTCCGACAGTGTGGCACTCCCTCAGTACTGCCCCTCCGACAGTGTGGCACTCCCTCAGTACTGCCCCTCCGACAGCGCGGCGCTCCCTCAGTACTGCCCCTCCGACAGCGTGGCACACCCTCAGTACTGCCCCTCCGACAGTGCGGGGCTCCCTCAGTACCGCCCCTCCGACAGTGCGGGGCTCCCTCAGTACTGCCCCTCCGACAGTGCGGGGCTCCCTCAGTACTGCCCCTCCGACAGTGCGGCACTCCCTCAGTACCGCCCCTCCGACAGTGCGGGGCTCCCTCAGTACTGCCCCTCCGACAGTGTGGCACTCCCTCAGTACTGCCCCTCCGACAGTGCGGCACTCCCTCAGTACTGCCCCTCCGACAGTGCGCCCTCTGCCTGGGGTTTACCAGTTGATGAAGGAGCTCTTGCCGGCCGAATGGTTCCCCATTAGCATGACGTTGATCTTTTTCCGCGGTGGCAACAACTGAAGTTCCAGCTTCGAGGCGATGTTCACCAGACCTGGGGAGGCACAACGGGTGTGTCAACACACAGAACATAGATACATCGTCCCATCCCCGCCCAGTCACTGGGTCCCAACTCCACACTCAGACACCCTCAGTAACCCACTGACCTCACCCACAGGGACCGAGAGGCTCCCGTCTCCCTCAGTAACCCACCGACCCTCACCCACAGGGACCGAGAGGCTCCCGTCTCCCTCAGTAACCCACTGACCCTCACCCACAGGGACCGAGAGGCTCCCGTCTCCCTCAGTAACCCACTGACCCTCACCCACAGGGACCGAGAGGCTCCCGTCTCCCTCAGTAACCCACTGACCCTCACCCACAGGGACCGAGAGGCTCCCGTCTCCCTCAGTAACCCACTGACCCTCAGTAACCCACTGACCCTCACCCACAGGGACCGAGAGGCTCCCGTCTCCCTCAGTAACCCACTGACCCTCACCCACAGGGACCGAGAGGCTCCCGTCTCCCTCAGTAATCCACTGACCCTCACCAACATGGGCCGAGAGGCTCCCGTCTCCCTCAGTAACCCACTGACCCTCACCCACAGGGACCGAGAGGCTCCCGTCTCCCTCAGTAACTCACTGACTCTCACCCACAGGGACCGAGAGGCTCCCATCTCCCTCAGTAACCCACTGACCCGCACCCACAGGGACCGAGAGGCTCCCGTCTCCCTCAGTAACCCACTGACCCTCACCCACAGGGACCGAGAGGAATTTCTTCACTCAGAGGGGGGTGAATCTTTGGAATTCTCTGCCCCAGAGGGCTGTGGGGGCTCAGTCTCTGAATATATTCAAGGCTGAGATCGATAGATTTTTGGACTCTCGGGGAAATCGAGGGATATGGGGATCGAGCGGGAAAGTGGAGTTGAGGTGGATGATCAGCCGTGATCTCATTGAATGGCGGAGCAGGCTCGAGGGGCCGAATGGCCGACTCCTGCTCCCATTTCTTATGTTCTAATTCGTGTGTTCCAGTCAGTGGCTCCCTCCCTCCCCCGAGGCACATGATCCGCTCCGTGTCGGTAGAGTCGGTCAAAGCCCAGCAGAACTGTGGGCTCATGACTCCTGCACCTCAGAACACAAGACCGGGGCCCTTACCTGGGCCCAGGCTTCCCAGAACAGGGCGCGCCGAGCCGGACTGGGTGGATGGGGCAGCTATCCAGAGCAGAGCAGGGTGGGCGACAGCTCGTCGCCAAGCTAACAGGGTGTTCTCGGCCGTGAATCTGGCCAACACGTCGCTGTGGCACCGTATGCCGTCTGACATCAAGAGCGTGAGGTCTGAGGCTCACAGAGCGAGAAGGGAAAGCCTTCTCTCTCGCTCGCTGCCCACTGATCAGGTCCCCTCTACTGAGGGAGCGCCACACTGTCGGAGGGGCAGTACTGAGGGAGCGCCGCACTGTCGGAGGGGCAGAGCTGAGGGAGCGCCGTACTGCGCTGTCGGAGGGGCAGTACTGAGGGAGTGCCGCACTGTCGGAGGGGCAGTACTGAGGGAGCCCCGCACTGTCGGAGGGGCAGTACTGAGGGAGTGCCGCACTGTCGGAGGGGCAGTACTGAGTGCCGCACTGTCGGAGGGGCGGTACTGAGGGAGCGCCGCACTGTCGGAGGGGCAGTACTGAGGGAGCGCCGCACTGTCGGAGGGGCAGTACTGAGGGAGTGCCGCACTGTCGGAGGGGCAGTACTGAGGGAGTGCCGCACTGTCGGAGGGGCAGTACTGAGGGAGTGCCGCACTGTCGGAGGGGCAGTGCTGAGGGAGCGCCTCACTGTCGGAGGGGCGGTACTGAGGGAGTGCCGCACTGTCGGAGGGGCAGTACTGAGGGAGCGCCGCACTGTCGGAGGGGCAGTACTGAGGGAGCGCCGCACTGTCGGAGGGGCAGTACTGAGGGAGTGCCGCACTGTCGGAGGGGCAGTACTGAGGGAGCGCCGCACTGTCGGAGGGGCGGTGCTGAGGGAGCGCCTCACTGTCGGAGGGGCGGTGCTGAGGGAGTGCCGCACTGTCGGAGGGGCAGAGCTGAGGGAGCGCCGCACTGTCGGAGGGGCAGAGCTGAGGGAGCACCGCACTGTCGGAGGGGCAGAGCTGAGGGAGCGCCGCACTGTCGGAGGGGCAGAGCTGAGGGAGCGCCGCACTGTCGGAGGGGCAGACTACCTCCCCCCCCCACCCCCGAAAGCATGCCAGGTATCGCTCCATCGTGCTGTCGGGAGGAGGCGAGACTTTTAATGGCGGGAGAGTTTGCAAAGCGCGTGAGATTTGGCCTGACGGAGGAGCAGGAGGTGTTGGACGTGCGCAGCGGGTTGGACCGGTGAATCTGGTTTGAATTTGGGCGGGGAGAGCTTGCCACATTGCTCTTAATCCAGCACCGAGGGAGGAACAGCCTGAGGGGCCTGGGGAAAGCGGCAAGATTGCTAAATACTCCGGGGGGGGAACCCCAAGTTTCCTCAAATGGGGGGTGGGGACACCAAGCTTGCGAATACAGGGGATTTGCAGGATCTTGCGGAGACAGCGTTGGTGGTATATCTCCAGCGACACGACCTCATCTCTCTTAAATCTGGAGGGAGGAGAGCATGCCAGGAGACCTCAGAGATGCAGTGATCGTGACCATCTTTAAAAAAGTCCGACTGCGGCAACTACAGAGGAATCTCCCTGTGTTCAGGGAGATTTGTACAGGGCCTTGGTGAGGCCACACCTGGAGTATTGTGTACAGTTTTGGTCTCCTAACCTGAGGAAGGACATTCTTGCTATTGAGGGAGTGCAGCGAAGGTTCACCAGACTGATTCCCGGGATGGCGGGACTGACATATCAAGAAAAACTGGGCTCGTATTCACTGGAGTTCAGAAGAATGAGAGGGGATCTCGTAGAAACACATAAAATTCTGACGGGTTTAGACAGGTTAGATGCAGGAAGAATGTTCCCGATGTTGGGGAAGTCCAGAACCAGGGGTCACAGTCTAAGGATAAGGGGTAAGCCATTTAGGACCGAGATGAGGAGAGACTTCTTCACCCAGAGAGTGGTGAACCTGTGGAATTCTCTACCACAGAAAGTGGTTGAGGCCAATTCACTAAATATATTCAAAAAGGAGTGAGATGAAGTCCTTACTACTCGGGGGATCAAGGGGTATGGCGAGAAAGCAGGAATGGGGTACTGAAGTTGCATGTTCAGCCATGAACTCATTGAATGGCGGAGCAGGCTCGAAGGGCCGAATGGCCTACGTCTGCACCTATTTTCTATGTTTCTATCAGCCAGTGGGAAATTCGTCGCTCGAGTCCTCCTCAACCGTGGCCGAGGAACTCCTCCCGGAGTCACAGTGCGGATTTCGTCCCCTCCGGGGCACAACGGACATGATCTTTGCAGCACGACAGCTGCAGGAAAAGTGCAGGGAGCAGAGCCAGCCCTTATACATGGCCTTCTTCGACCTTTGACATTGTCAACCGCGAGGGTCTATGGACCGTCCTCCTCCGTTTCGGATGCCCCCCAAAAGTTCGGCACCATCCTCCGCCTGCTCCACGACGACATGCAGGCCGTGATCCTTACCAACGGATCCATTACAGACCCAATCCACGTCCGGACCGGGGTCAAACAGGGCTGAGTCTTCGCCCCAACCCTCGTATATGGGCCACGTCCCCGAGCCATCCAGGAGGGCGGGTATCACTACAGCATTACCACCAACGCTGTCTCCGCAAGATCCTGCAAATCCCCCGGGAGGACAGACGCACCAACGTTAGCGTCCTCGACCAGGCCCGACATCCCCAGCATCGAAGCACTGACCCACACTCGACCAGCTCCGCTGGGCAGGGCCACATTGTCCGCATGTCCCCCCCCAGACACGAGACTCCCCAAAGCGAGCGCTCTACTCGGAACTCCTTCACGGGCAAACGGGCCAAAGGCGGGCAGAGGAAACGTTACAAGGGACCACCCTCCCTGATAAAATGCATCATCCCCATCGACACCTGGGAGTCCCTGGGCCCAAAGACCAGTGCGCCCCAAGTGGAGGAAGTGCATCCAGGAGGGGGCGCTGAGCACCTCGAGTCTCGTCGCCAATTGCGTGCAGAAACCAAGCGCAGGCAGCGGAAGGAGCGTGCGGCAAACCAGTCCCACCCTCCCCTTCCCTCAACGTCTGTCTGTCCCACCTGCGACAGGGACTGTGGTTCCCGTATTGGACTGTTCAGCCACCGAAGGACTCACTTTTAGAGTGGAAGCAAGTCTTCCTCGATTTCAAGTGACTGCCTATGATGAATACTGGGGAGAACCCCAAGTTCCTTAAAAATTGTGGGGACGCCAAGTTTGCTCATCCTGGAAGGGGGGAGCGGGGGGGAAGCCCATGTTACTTAAAATTGGTGGGGACCAAGTCTGTTAATGTTGGGGGGTACACTAAATTTCCTAAAGTTGTGGACACCAACTTTGCAAATCCTCGGGGATAAAGTTTCCTACATATGGAGGGCACATCAAGTTTGCTAATACTGGTAGGAACTCTAAATGAACTAAAATTAGGGGGGCTAAGTTTTCTAATATTTTGGGGTGGGAGGGGAACACCCTATGTTACCTAAAATTGGGGGAGGGGTCCCAAGTTTGCTAATAATTAGCGGAATCCTAAATTTCCTAAAGTTGTGCACACCAAGTTTGCTAGTACTGGGGGGGAACTCCAAATTTCCTGAAGTTAGGGGGGAACCAAGTTTTGTGCTACTTAGGGGAACCCCAAATTTACTAAAATTGGGTGGGGGGGGCAAGTTTGCTATTACTGGAGGGACCCCAAATTTCTACTGAGGGAAACACTAAATTCCCGAAAATCAGAGGGAACACGTTTGCTTGTAAATGGTGGGAACCTCGAATTTCCTAAAATAAGGGGGAACATGTTTGCTAATACCGGGGGGAGGGGACACCCCGATTCTGCTAATACCGGGGGGAGGGGACACCCCGACTCTGCTAATACCGGGTGGAGGGGACACCCCGACTCTGCTAATACCGGGGGGAGGGGACACCCCGACTCTGCTAATACCGGGGGGAGGGGACACCCCACATTTGCTAAAACTAAGGGGAACCCCACATTTGCTAAAACTGGGGGGGAACCCCACATTTGCTAACATTGGGGGGGAACCCCACATTTGCTGATACTGGGGGAGAACCCCACCTTTGCTAAAACTAGGGGGGACCCCACATTTGCTAAAACTGGGGGGGAGAACCCCACATTTGCTAAAACTAGGGGGGACCCCACATTTGCTAAAACTAGGGGGACCCCACATTTGCTAAAACTAGGGGGACCCCACATTTGCTAAAACTAGGGGGGAGAACCCCACATTTGCTAAAACTAGGGGGGAGAACCCCACCTTTGCTAAAACTAGGGGGGAGAACCCCACATTTGCCAAAACTAGGGAGGAGAACCCCACATTTGCTAACATTGTGGGGAGGGGGAACCCCACATTTGCTAACATTGTGTGGGGGTGAACCCCCACGTTTGCTAAAACCGGGGGGGGCACATTTGCTAACATTGTGTGGGGGAAAGGAGTGAACCCCACATTTGCTAAAACTGGGAGGCCACATTTGCTAAAACTAGGGGGGAGAACCCCACATTTGCTAAAACTAGGGGGAAAAACCCACCTTTGCTAAAACTAGGGGGAGAACCCCACATTTGCTAAAACTAGGGAGGAGAACCCCACATTTGCTAACATTGTGGGGAGGGGGAACCCCACATTTGCTAACATTGTGTGGGGGTGAACCCCCACGTTTGCTAAAACCGGGGGGGGCACATTTGCTGACATTGTGTGGGGGAAGGGGTGAACCCCACATTTGCTAAAACTGGGGGGGGCACATTTGCTAACATTGTGTGGGGGGAAAGGGGTGAACCCCACATTTGCTAAAACTGGGGGGTGGGCACATTTGCTAACATTGTGTGGGGGAGGGGTGAACCCCCACATTTGCTAACATTGTGTGGAGGAGGAAGGGGTGAACCCCGCATTTGCTAACATTGTGGGGAGGGGTACCCCACATTTGCTAACATTGTGTGTGTGTGGGGGGAGGGGTGAACCCCAACGTTTGCTAAAGCCGGGGGGCGCATTTGCTAACATTGTGTGGGGAAGGGGTGAACCCCACATTTGCTAACATTGTGGGGAGGGGATGAACCCCCACATTTGCTAACATTGGGGTGAACCCTCGCATTTGCTAAAACTGGGGGGCCACATTTGCTAACATTGTGTGGAGGGGGGAACCCCACATTTGCTAACATTGTGGGGAGGGAGTGAACCCCCATATTTGCTAACATTGTGGGGAGGGGTGAACCCCCACATTTGCTAACATTGGGGGTGAACTCCCACATTTGCTGACATTGTGGAGAGGTGACGACCCCGCACATTTGCTAACATTGGGGGTGAACCCCCACATTTGCTGACATTGTGGAGAGGTGACGACCCCGCACATTTGCTAACATTGGGGGTGAACCCCCACATTTGCTAACATTGTGGAGGTGACGAACCCGCACATTTGCTAACATTGTGGAGAGGGGATGAACCCCCACATTTGCTACCAGTGGGGTGAACCCCCACATTTGCTAACATTGTGGAGAGGGGATGAACCCCCACATTTGCTAACATTGGGACGAACCCCCACATTTGCTAACATTGTGGAGAGGGGATGAACCCCCACATGTGCTAACATTGGGGTGAACCCCCACATGTGCCAACATTGTGTGGAGGGGGAAGGGGTGAACCCCCACATTTGCTACAACTGGGGGACATGAGGTCCTGAATGGGAAAACCCGGAGCTGGATTTCCAGGGGAGGCTGGAGCATGGGAGCCAGCCAGCGCGCCGGGGGAATCGGCGGCAGGCTGCGCTCCCGATCCGGGCAGCGAGCCTGTGTCAGCGGACGGGGGAAAAGGCTGACTCCGGTCCTGGTTTTGCGGGCTACCCTTCTCCTCCTGCCCAGCCCAGCCGCCGCCGCCATCTTCCTCACCGGTCTCCGGGTGGCCGTACAGCGAGTGGCACTCGCGCAGGATGCGCTCGCCGGCCGACACGGCGCTGCGCTCGGCGTTGGCGGCGTTGCGCTGCCTGGGTTTGCCCGCCATGGCGTCGTTTTCCAGCAGGTAACAGCTCTCTGCCCGTACGGCCGCTTCCAACCGCCGCCGTTCTCGCCGTCCGTCGTCTTCGTCTTCGTCTTCTTCTTCGTCCCGCCGCCGCGGCGCCCGCTGGGATTTGTAGTTTCCGGCCCCCCCGGGCGCCCGCCCGCCGCCGCGCGGTGACGTCAGCGCGCGGACTACAGCCCCCGGCGTGCCCCGCGGCGGGCCGGCCGCCCCAGCTCAGCCTCACGCTCTGACTAGGCAGGCCACGCCCCTTTGTTCTCGCTCCCCCCCCCGCCCCCGCCCCCGGGCGGGGCATGCCGGGAGTTGTAGTCCGCTGCCC
Organism: Pristiophorus japonicus; assembly: GCF_044704955.1. NCBI lineage: Eukaryota > Metazoa > Chordata > Chondrichthyes > Pristiophoridae > Pristiophorus > Pristiophorus japonicus. Next base: position 160,843 of record NW_027254711.1, on the reverse strand, counting down.
CTATCCCGCCCCTTGTGAGTGGAGCCTGGTGAACTACAACACCCACAAAATACACCCCTCCCCCCCCCCCGCGCCGGCGGTAGCTCAGCCTCAGGGCGGTGCATGACTAGCAAGACCACGCCTCTCTGGCCACCACCCAGCCCGCGGGGCACGCCGGGAGTTGTAGTCCGCTGCCCCTATCCCGCCCCTTGTGAGTGCAGCCTTGTGAACTACAGCCCCCCACAATCCTCCCCGCGGCAGCTTCGCCTCCAGGCTTTCTGATCAGTAGACCCCGCCCCCCCCCCATATCTCCCACTGGGGAATCACACCAAGGTTTGCTAATACTGGGGGGGGGACCCCAAGTTTGTCAATACTGGGGGGGGGCACACCAAGTTTTATAAAATTAGGGGGGGCCAAGTTTGCAAATATTGGGGGGAACCCCAAGTTTTATAACATTAGGGGGGGCCAAGTTTGCAAATATTGGGAACCCCAAGTTTGTCAATACTGGGGGGGGCAAGTTTGTCAATACTGGGGGGGGAGCCCCAAGTTTGTCAATACTGGGGGGAGCCCCAAGTTTTATAAAATTAGCGGGGGGCCAAGTTTTCAAATGTTGGGGGGAACCCCAAGTTTGCAAATATTGGGGGGAACCCCAAGTTTGTCAATACTGGGGGGGAACCCCAAGTTTGTCAATACTGGGGAACCCCAAGTTTGTCAATACCGGGGGGAACCCCAAGTTTGTCAATACTGGGGGGAACCCCAAGTTTGTCAATACCGGGGGAACCCCAAGTTTGTCAATACTGGGGGGACCCCAAGTTTGTCAATACCGGGGGGAACCCCAAGTTTGTCAATACTGGGGAACCCCAAGTTTGTCAATACTGGGGAACCCCAAGTTTGTCAATACTGGGGAACCCCAAGTTTGTCAATACTGGGGGGGGGCAAGTTTGTCAATACTGGGGGGAACCCCAAGTTTGTCAATACCGGGGAACCCCAAGTTTGTCAATACTGGGGAACCCCAAGTTTGTCAATACCGGGGTGAACCCCAAGTTTGTCAATACTGGGGAACCCCAAGTTTGTCAATACCGAGGGGAACCCCAAGTTTGTCAATACTGGGGAACCCCAAGTTTGTCAATACTGGGGGGACCCCAAGTTTGTCAATACTGGGGGGAACCCCAAGTTTGTCAATACCGGGGGGACCCCAAGTTTGTCAATACTGGAGGGAACCCCAAGTTTGTCAATACTGGGGGGGGGGCACCAAGTTTTATAAAATTAGGGGGGCCAAGTTTCCAAATATTGGGGGAGAACCCCAAGTTTGTCAATACTGGGGGGAACCCCAAGTTTGCCAATTCCGAGGGGAACCCCAAGTTTGTCAATACTGGGGAACCCCAAGTTTGTCAATACCGGGGGGGCCAAGTTTGTCAATACTGGGGGGGGAGCCCCAAGTTTGTCAATACTGGGGGGAGCCCCAAGTTTTATAAAATTAGCGGGGGGCCAAGTTTTCAAATGTTGGGGGGAACCCCAAGTTTGCAAATATTGGGGGGAACCCCAAGTTTGTCAATACTGGGGGGGAACCCCAAGTTTGTCAATACTGGGGAACCCCAAGTTTGTCAATACCGGGGGGAACCCCAAGTTTGTCAATACTGGGGGGAACCCCAAGTTTGTCAATACCGGGGGAACCCCAAGTTTGTCAATACTGGGGGGACCCCAAGTTTGTCAATACCGGGGGGAACCCCAAGTTTGTCAATACTGGGGAACCCCAAGTTTGTCAATACTGGGGAACCCCAAGTTTGTCAATACTGGGGAACCCCAAGTTTGTCAATACTGGGGGGGGGCAAGTTTGTCAATACTGGGGGGAACCCCAAGTTTGTCAATACCGGGGAACCCCAAGTTTGTCAATACTGGGGAACCCCAAGTTTGTCAATACCGGGGTGAACCCCAAGTTTGTCAATACTGGGGAACCCCAAGTTTGTCAATACCGAGGGGAACCCCAAGTTTGTCAATACTGGGGAACCCCAAGTTTGTCAATACTGGGGGGACCCCAAGTTTGTCAATACTGGGGGGAACCCCAAGTTTGTCAATACCGGGGGGACCCCAAGTTTGTCAATACTGGAGGGAACCCCAAGTTTGTCAATACTGGGGGGGGGGCACCAAGTTTTATAAAATTAGGGGGGCCAAGTTTCCAAATATTGGGGGAGAACCCCAAGTTTGTCAATACTGGGGGGAACCCCAAGTTTGCCAATTCCGAGGGGAACCCCAAGTTTGTCAATACTGGGGAACCCCAAGTTTGTCAATACCGGGGGGAACCCCAAGTTTGTCAATACTGGGGGGAACCCCAATTTTTTCAATATCGGGGGGGCCCCAAGTTTGTCAATACTGGGGGAACCCCAAGTTTGTCAATACCGGGGGGGACCCCAAGTTTGTCAATACCGGGGGGGGACCCCAAGTTTGTCAATACTGGGGGGGAACACCAAGTTTTATAAAATTAGGGGGGCCAAGTTTGCAAATATTGGGGGGAACCCCAAGTTTGCTAATACAGAGAAAACACTCAAGTTTTATAAAATAAGGGGGGGCACCAAGTTTGCTAATACTGGGGGGGACAGTGCAGCACTCCCTCAGTACTGCCCCTCCGACAGTGCGGGGCTCCCTCAGTACTGCCCCTCCGACAGTGCGGCGCTCCCTCAGTACTGCCCCTCCGACAGTGCGGCGCTCCCTCAGTACTGCCCCTCCGACAGTGCGGTGCTCCCTCAGTACTGCCCCTCCGACAGTGCGGCTCTCCCTCAGTACTGCCCCTCCGACAGTGCGGCTCTCCCTCAGTACTGCCCATCCGACAGTGCGGCACTCCCTCAGTACTGCCCCTCCGACAGTGCGGCACTCCCTCAGTACCGCCCCTCCGACAGTGCGGCACTCCCTCAGTACTGCCCCTCCGACAGTGCGGCACTCCCTCAGTACCGCCCCTCCGACAGCGCAGTACGGCGCTCCCTCAGTACTGCCCCTCCGACAGTGCGGCACTCCCTCAGTACTGCCCCTCCGACAGTGCGGCACTCCCTCAGTACCGCCCCTCCGACAGTGCGGGGCTCCCTCAGTACTGCCCCTCCGACAGTGCGCCACTCCATCGGTAATGCCCCTCCGACAGTGCGGGGCTCCCTCAGTACTGCCCCTCCGACAGTGCGGCACTCCCTCAGTACCGCCCCTCCGACAGCGCAGTACGGCGCTCCCTCGGTACTGCCCCTCCGACAGTGCGGCACTCCCTCAGTACTGCCCCTCCGACAGTGCGGGGCTCCCTCAGTACTGTCCCTCCGACAGTGCGGCACTCCCTCAGTACTGCCCCTCCGACAGTGCGGGGCTCCCTCAGTACTGCCCCTCCGACAGTGCGCCACTCCATCGGTACTGCCCCTCCGACAGTGCGGGGCTCCCTCAGTACCGCCCCTCCGACAGTGCGGCGCTCCCTCAGTACTGCCCCTCCGACAGTGCGGGGCTCCCTCAGTACTGCCCCTCCGACAGTGCGACACTCCCTCAGTACTGCCCCTCCGACAGTGCGGCACTCCCTCAGTACTGCCCCTCCGACAGTGCGGCACTCCCTCAGTACCGCCCCTCCGACAGCGCAGTACGGCGCTCCCTCAGTACTGCCCCTCCGACAGTGCGGCACTCCCTCAGTACCGCCCCTCCGACAGTGCGGGGCTCCCTCAGTACTGCCCCTCCGACAGTGCGGCACTCCCTCAGTACTGCCCCTCCGACAGTGCGACACTCCCTCAGTACTGGTAACCAGGGAGCGTCGGCCTGGATTTTGGGGCTCGAGTCTCTGAAGTGTGGATCGAACCCAGAATTGGAGGAGCGCAGAGATTGCGCAGGGTTGTTGGGTCTGGAGGAGGTTACAGAGATAGGGAGGGGTGTAGGGGTTGGAGGAGATTACAGAGATAGGGAGGGGTGTCGGGGCTGGAGGAGGTTACAGAGATAGGGAGGGGTGTAGGGGCTGGAGGAGGTTACAGAGATAGGGAGGGTTGTAGGAGCTGGAGGGGGTTACAGAGATAGGGAGGGGTGTAGGGGCTGGAGGGGGTTACAGAGATAGGGAGGGGTGTAGGGGCTGGAGGAGGTTACAGAGATAGGGAGGGGTGTAGGGGCTGGAGGAGGTTACAGAGATAGGGAGGGGTGTGGGGGCTGGAGGAGGTTACAGAGATAGGGAGGGGTATGGAGGCTGGCGGAAGTTACAGAGATAGGGAGGGGTATGGAGGCTGGCGGAAGTTACAGAGATAGGGAGGGGTGTGGGGGCTGGAGGAGGTTACAGAGATGGGGGAGGGGGCCACGGAGGGATTTGAAGACGAGGAATTCGAATGGGACACGGGGTGAGTTGGGACACGGGACGAGTTGGGACTCGGGGCGAGTTGGGACACGGGACGAGTTGGGACACGGGGTGAGTTGGGACACGGGGGGAGTTGGGACTCGGGGCGAGTTGGGACTCGGGGTGAGTTGGGACACGGGACGAGTTGGGACTCGGGGCGAGTTGGGACACGGGACGAGTTGGGACACGGGGTGAGTTGGGACACGGGACGAGTTGGGACTCGGGGGGAGTTGGGACACGGGGGGAGTTGGGACACGGGACGAGTTGCGACACGGATCGAGTTGGGACACGGGACGAGTTGGGACACGGGACGAGTTGGGACTCGGGGTGAGTTGGGACACGGGGTGAGTTGGGACACGGGGCGAGTTGGGACTCGGGGCGAGTTGGGACACGGGACGAGTTGGGACACGGGGCGAGTTGGGACTCGGGGTGAGTTGGGACTCGGGGTGAGTTGGGACACGGGGCGAGTTGGGACACGGGACGAGTTGGGACACGGGACGAGTTGGGACACGGGGCGAGTTGGGACACGGGACGAGTTGGGACACGGGACGAGTTGGGACTCGGGGTGAGTTGGGACTCGGGACGAGTTGGGACACGGGACGAGTTGGGACACGGGGGGAGTTGGGACTCGGGGTGAGTTGGGACACGGGGGGAGTTGGGACTCGGGGTGAGTTGGGACTCGGGGTGAGTTGGGACACGGGGGGGAGTTGGGACACGGGACGAGTTGGGACACGGGGGGGAGTTGGGACTCGGGGTGAGTTGGGACACGGGACGAGTTGGGACACGGGGGGAGTTGGGACTCGGGGTGAGTTGGGACACGGGGGGAGTTGGGACTCGGGGTGAGTTGGGACTCGGGGTGAGTTGGGACACGGGGGGAGTTGGGACTCGGGACGAGTTGGGACACGGGGTGAGTTGGGACTCGGGGTGAGTTGGGACACGGGGTGAGTTGGGACACGGGGTGAGTTGGGACACGGGACGAGTTGGGACACGGGGCGAGTTGGGACACGGGGCGAGTTGGGACACGGGACGAGTTGGGACACGGGACGAGTTGGGACACGGGACGAGTTGGGACACGGGGCGAGTTGGGACACGGGACGAGTTGGGACACGGGACGAGTTGGGACACGGGACGAGTTGGGACTCGGGGTGAGTTGGGACACGGGACGAGTTGGGACACGGGACGAGTTGGGACACGGGGTGAGTTGGGACTCGGGGTGAGTTGGGACACGGGGCGAGTTGGGACACGGGGTGAGTTGGGACACGGGGGGAGTTGGGACACGGGGCGAGTTGGGACACGGGACGAGTTGGGACACGGGACGAGTTGGGACACGGGACGAGTTGGGACACGGGACGAGTTGGGACACGGGGCGAGTTGGGACACGGGGCGAGTTGGGACACGGGACGAGTTGGGACTCGGGGGGAGTTGGGACACGGGGCGAGTTGGGACACGGGACGAGTTGGGACACGGGGCGAGTTGGGACACGGGACGAGTTGGGACACGGGGTGAGTTGGGACACGGGGCGAGTTGGGACACGGGACGAGTTGGGACACGGGACGAGTTGGGACACGGGACGAGTTGGGACACGGGACGAGTTGGGACACGGGGCGAGTTGGGACACGGGACGAGTTGGGACACGGGGTGAGTTGGGACACGGGACGAGTTGGGACACGGGACGAGTTGGGACACGGGGAGAGTTGGGACACGGGGCGAGTTGGGACACGGGACGAGTTGGGACACGGGACGAGTTGGGACACGGGACGAGTTGGGACACGGGGTGAGTTGGGACACGGGACGAGTTGGGACACGGGACGAGTTGGGACACGGGACGAGTTGGGACACGGGACGAGTTGGGACACGGGGTGAGTTGGGACACGGGACGAGTTGGGACACGGGACGAGTTGGGACACGGGACGAGTTGGGACACGGGACGAGTTGGGACTCGGGACGAGTTGGGACTCGGGACGAGTTGGGACACGGGACGAGTTGGGACACGGGACGAGTTGGGACTCGGGACGAGTTGGGACTCGGGACGAGTTGGGACACGGGGCGAGTTGGGACACGGGGGGAGTTGGGACACGGGGCGAGTTGGGACACGGGGCGAGTTGGGACTCGGGACGAGTTGGGACACGGGACGAGTTGGGACACGGGACGAGTTGGGACACGGGACGAGTTGGGACACGGGACGAGTTGGGACACGGGGCGAGTTGGGACACGGGACGAGTTGGGACTCGGGGTGAGTTGGGACACGGGGCGAGTTGGGACTCGGGGCGAGTTGGGACACGGGGGGGAGTTGGGACACGGGACGAGTTGGGACACGGGGGGGAGTTGGGACTCGGGGTGAGTTGGGACACGGGGGGAGTTGGGACACGGGGGGAGTTGGGACTCGGGACGAGTTGGGACTCGGGGTGAGTTGGGACTCGGGGCGAGTTGGGACACGGGACGAGTTGGGACACGGGGGGGAGTTGGGACACGGGGTGAGTTGGGACTCGGGGCGAGTTGGGACACGGGACGAGTTGGGACACGGGACGAGTTGGGACACGGGGTGAGTTGGGACACGGGGTGAGTTGGGACACGGGACGAGTTGGGACTCGGGGCGAGTTGGGTCACGGGACGAGTTGGGACACGGGGTGAGTTGGGACACGGGGTGAGTTGGGACACGGGGTGAGTTGGGACTCGGGGCGAGTTGGGACTCGGGACGAGTTGGGACACGGGGGGAGTTGGGACACGGGGGGAGTTGGGACACGGGGTGAGTTGGGACACGGGGCGAGTTGGGACACGGGGGGAGTTGGGACTCGGGGGGAGTTGGGACTCGGGGGGAGTTGGGACACGGGACGAGTTGGGACTCGGGGCGAGTTGGGACACGGGGGGAGTTGGGACTCGGGGGGAGTTGGGACACGGGACGAGTTGGGACTCGGGGCGAGTTGGGACACGGGACGAGTTGGGACACGGGACGAGTTGGGACTCGGGGCGAGTTGGGACACGGGGTGAGTTGGGACACGGGACGAGTTGGGACTCGGGGTGAGTTGGGACTCGGGGCGAGTTGGGACTCGGGGTGAGTTGGGACTCGGGACGAGTTGGGACACGGGACGAGTTGGGACTCGGGACGAGTTGGGACACGGGGCGAGTTGGGACACGGGACGAGTTGGGACACGGGACGAGTTGGGACACGGGGCGAGTTGGGACACGGGGCGAGTTGGGACACGGGGCGAGTTGGGACACGGGACGAGTTGGGACTCGGGACGAGTTGGGACACGGGACGAGTTGGGACACGGGACGAGTTGGGACTCGGGACGAGTTGGGACACGGGGTGAGTTGTGACACGGGGCGAGTTGGGACACGGGGGGAGTTGGGACTCGGGGCGAGTTGGGACACGGGACGAGTTGGGACTCGGGACGAGTTGGGACACGGGACGAGTTGGGACACGGGGTGAGTTGGGACACGGGACGAGTTGGGACACGGGACGAGTTGGGACTCGGGACGAGTTGGGACTCGGGACGAGTTGGGACACGGGACGAGTTGGGACACGGGGCGAGTTGGGACACGGGGTGAGTTGGGACACGGGGTGAGTTGGGACACGGGACGAGTTGGGACTCGGGACGAGTTGGGACTCGGGACGAGTTGGGACACGGGGTGAGTTGGGACACGGGACGAGTTGGGACACGGGACGAGTTGGGACACGGGGTGAGTTGGGACACGGGACGAGTTGGGACACGGGACGAGTTGGGACACGGGGCGAGTTGGGACACGGGACGAGTTGGGACTCGGGACGAGTTGGGACACGGGACGAGTTGGGACACGGGACGAGTTGGGACACGGGGTGAGTTGGGACACGGGACGAGTTGGGACACGGGACGAGTTGGGACACGGGGCGAGTTGGGACACGGGACGAGTTGGGACACGGGGCGAGTTGGGACACGGGACGAGTTGGGACACGGGGCGAGTTGGGACACGGGACGAGTTGGGACACGGGGTGAGTTGGGACACGGGACGAGTTGGGACTCGGGACGAGTTGGGACTCGGGACGAGTTGGGACACGGGACGAGTTGGGACACGGGGTGAGTTGGGACACGGGACGAGTTGGGACCCGGGACGAGTTGGGACACGGGACGAGTTGGGACTCGGGGTGAGTTGGGACTCGGGACGAGTTGGGACTCGGGACGAGTTGGGACACGGGACGAGTTGGGACACGGGGGGAGTTGGGACACGGGGGGAGTTGGGACACGGGGGGAGTTGGGACACGGGGGGAGTTGGGACACGGGGTGAGTTGGGACACGGGACGAGTTGGGACACGGGGTGAGTTGGGACACGGGGTGAGTTGGGACACGGGGGGAGTTGGGACACGGGGGGAGTTGGGACACGGGGGGAGTTGGGACACGGGGTGAGTTGGGACACGGGGTGAGTTGGGACTCGGGACGAGTTGGGACACGGGGCGAGTTGGGACACGGGACGAGTTGGGACACGGGGCGAGTTGGGACACGGGACGAGTTGGGACACGGGGCGAGTTGGGACACGGGACGAGTTGGGACACGGGGCGAGTTGGGACACGGGGCGAGTTGGGACACGGGACGAGTTGGGACTCGGGACGAGTTGGGACTCGGGACGAGTTGGGACACGGGACGAGTTGGGACACGGGGGGAGTTGGGACACGGGGGGAGTTGGGACTCGGGGTGAGTTGGGACACGGGGGGAGTTGGGACACGGGGGGAGTTGGGACACGGGGGGAGTTGGGACACGGGGTGAGTTGGGACACGGGACGAGTTGGGACACGGGACGAGTTGGGACACGGGGCGAGTTGGGACTCGGGACGAGTTGGGACTCGGGACGAGTTGGGACACGGGACGAGTTGGGACACGGGGGGAGTTGGGACACGGGGCGAGTTGGGACACGGGGTGAGTTGGGACACGGGGCGAGTTGGGACTCGGGGTGAGTTGGGACTCGGGACGAGTTGGGACTCGGGACGAGTTGGGACACGGGACGAGTTGGGACACGGGGGGAGTTGGGACACGGGACGAGTTGGGACACGGGACGAGTTGGGACACGGGGTGAGTTGGGACACGGGACGAGTTGGGACACGGGACGAGTTGGGACACGGGACGAGTTGGGACTCGGGACGAGTTGGGACTCGGGACGAGTTGGGACTCGGGGTGAGTTGGGACACGGGACGAGTTGGGACACGGGACGAGTTGGGACTCGGGGTGAGTTGGGACTCGGGGTGAGTTGGGACACGGGACGAGTTGGGACTCGGGGTGAGTTGGGACACGGGGCGAGTTGGGACACGGGACGAGTTGGGACACGGGACGAGTTGGGACACGGGACGAGTTGGGACTCGGGGTGAGTTGGGACACGGGACGAGTTGGGACTCGGGGTGAGTTGGGACTCGGGGTGAGTTGGGACTCGGGACGAGTTGGGACTCGGGGGGAGTTGGGACACGGGGTGAGTTGGGACACGGGGTGAGTTGGGACACGGGGTGAGTTGGGACTCGGGACGAGTTGGGACACGGGGTGAGTTGGGACACGGGACGAGTTGGGACACGGGGGGAGTTGGGACACGGGACGAGTTGGGACACGGGGGGAGTTGGGACACGGGACGAGTTGGGACACGGGACGAGTTGGGACACGGGACGAGTTGGGACACGGGACGAGTTGGGACACGGGGTGAGTTGGGACACGGGGCGAGTTGGGACACGGGACGAGTTGGGACACGGGGTGAGTTGGGACACGGGGCGAGTTGGGACACGGGGTGAGTTGGGACTCGGGGTGAGTTGGGACACGGGGGGAGTTGGGACACGGGGCGAGTTGGGACACGGGACGAGTTGGGACACGGGGCGAGTTGGGACACGGGACGAGTTGGGACACGGGACGAGTTGGGACACGGGGTGAGTTGGGACACGGGGCGAGTTGGGACACGGGGTGAGTTGGGACTCGGGGTGAGTTGGGACACGGGGGGAGTTGGGACACGGGGCGAGTTGGGACACGGGACGAGTTGGGACACGGGGCGAGTTGGGACTCGGGGCGAGTTGGGACACGGGGCGAGTTGGGACTCGGGACGAGTTGGGACACGGGGCGAGTTGGGACACGGGACGAGTTGGGACACGGGGGGAGTTGGGACACGGGACGAGTTGGGACACGGGGGGAGTTGGGACTCGGGACGAGTTGGGACACGGGGCGAGTTGGGACACGGGGTGAGTTGGGACTCGGGGCGAGTTGGGACTCGGGACGAGTTGGGACACGGGGTGAGTTGGGACTCGGGACGAGTTGGGACACGGGGTGAGTTGGGACACGGGGTGAGTTGGGACACGGGACGAGTTGGGACCCGGGACGAGTTGGGACACGGGGTGAGTTGGGACTCGGGACGAGTTGGGACTCGGGGGCGAGTTGGGACTCGGGACGAGTTGGGACTCGGGGTGAGTTGGGACTCGGGACGAGTTGGGACACGGGGTGAGTTGGGACACGGGGGGGAGTTGGGACACGGGACGAGTTGGGACACGGGACGAGTTGGGACACGGGACGAGTTGGGACTCGGGGTGAGTTGGGACTCGGGGTGAGTTGGGACACGGGACGAGTTGGGACACGGGACGAGTTGGGACTCGGGGGGAGTTGGGACTCGGGACGAGTTGGGACACGGGGTGAGTTGGGACTCGGGGTGAGTTGGGACTCGGGACGAGTTGGGACACGGGGCGAGTTGGGACACGGGACGAGTTGGGACACGGGACGAGTTGGGACTCGGGGGGGGAGTTGGGACACGGGACGAGTTGGGACTCGGGGTGAGTTGGGACACGGGGGGGAGTTGGGACTCGGGGTGAGTTGGGACACGGGACGAGTTGGGACACGGGGCGAGTTGGGACTCGGGGGGGGAGTTGGGACACGGGACGAGTTGGGACACGGGACGAGTTGGGACACGGGGCGAGTTGGGACACGGGACGAGTTGGGACACGGGGGGAGTTGGGACATGGGACGAGTTGGGACACGGGACGAGTTGGGACACGGGGCGAGTTGGGACACGGGGCGAGTTGGGACATGGGACGAGTTGGGACACGGGACGAGTTGGGACATGGGACGAGTTGGGACACGGGACGAGTTGGGACACGGGGCGAGTTGGGACACGGGACGAGTTGGGACACGGGACGAGTTGGGACATGGGACGAGTTGGGACACGGGACGAGTTGGGACACGGGGTGAGTTGGGACATGGGACGAGTTGGGACACGGGACGAGTTGGGACACGGGACGAGTTGGGACTCGGGGTGAGTTGGGACACGGGGGGAGTTGGGACACGGGACGAGTTGGGACTCGGGGCGAGTTGGGACACGGGGCGAGTTGGGACACGGGACGAGTTGGGACACGGGACGAGTTGGGACTCGGGGTGAGTTGGGACACGGGGCGAGTTGGGACATGGGACGAGTTGGGACACGGGGTGAGTTGGGACATGGGACGAGTTGGGACACGGGACGAGTTGGGACACGGGACGAGTTGGGACACGGGGTGAGTTGGGACACGGGACGAGTTGGGACTCGGGACGAGTTGGGACACGGGGTGAGTTGGGACACGGGGTGAGTTGGGACTCGGGGTGAGTTGGGACACGGGGTGAGTTGGGACACGGGGTGAGTTGGGACTCGGGGTGAGTTGGGACACGGGGTGAGTTGGGACACGGGGTGAGTTGGGACTCGGGACGAGTTGGGACTCGGGGTGAGTTGGGACACGGGGCGAGTTGGGACTCGGGACGAGTTGGGACACGGGACGAGTTGGGACACGGGACGAGTTGGGACACGGGGTGAGTTGGGACACGGGACGAGTTGGGACTCGGGACGAGTTGGGACACGGGGTGAGTTGGGACACGGGGGGGAGTTGGGACTCGGGGCGAGTTGGGACACGGGGTGAGTTGGGACACGGGGTGAGTTGGGACTCGGGACGAGTTGGGACTCGGGGTGAGTTGGGACACGGGGTGAGTTGGGACTCGGGACGAGTTGGGACTCGGGGTGAGTTGGGACACGGGGTGAGTTGGGACACGGGACGAGTTGGGACACGGGACGAGTTGGGACACGGGGTGAGTTGGGACACGGGACGAGTTGGGACTCGGGACGAGTTGGGACACGGGGTGAGTTGGGACACGGGGGGGAGTTGGGACTCGGGGCGAGTTGGGACACGGGGTGAGTTGGGACTCGGGACGAGTTGGGACTCGGGACGAGTTGGGACTCGGGGTGAGTTGGGACTCGGGACGAGTTGGGACACGGGGTGAGTTGGGACACGGGGGGGAGTTGGGACACGGGGGGAGTTGGGACACGGGACGAGTTGGGACACGGGGCGAGTTGGGACACGGGACGAGTTGGGACTCGGGACGAGTTGGGACTCGGGGTGAGTTGGGACACGGGGTGAGTTGGGACACGGGGCGAGTTGGGACTCGGGGTGAGTTGGGACACGGGGCGAGTTGGGACTCGGGGTGAGTTGGGACACGGGACGAGTTGGGACTCGGGACGAGTTGGGACACGGGACGAGTTGGGACTCGGGGTGAGTTGGGACACGGGACGAGTTGGGACACGGGGCGAGTTGGGACTCGGGACGAGTTGGGACATGGGACGAGTTGGGACACGGGGTGAGTTGGGACACGGGGCGAGTTGGGACACGGGACGAGTTGGGACACGGGGTGAGTTGGGACACGGGGCGAGTTGGGACACGGGGTGAGTTGGGACTCGGGGTGAGTTGGGACACGGGGGGAGTTGGGACACGGGGCGAGTTGGGACACGGGACGAGTTGGGACACGGGGCGAGTTGGGACACGGGACGAGTTGGGACACGGGACGAGTTGGGACACGGGGTGAGTTGGGACACGGGGCGAGTTGGGACACGGGGTGAGTTGGGACTCGGGGTGAGTTGGGACACGGGGGGAGTTGGGACACGGGGCGAGTTGGGACACGGGACGAGTTGGGACACGGGGCGAGTTGGGACTCGGGGCGAGTTGGGACACGGGGCGAGTTGGGACTCGGGACGAGTTGGGACACGGGGCGAGTTGGGACACGGGACGAGTTGGGACACGGGGGGAGTTGGGACTCGGGACGAGTTGGGACACGGGACGAGTTGGGACTCGGGACGAGTTGGGACACGGGGCGAGTTGGGACACGGGGTGAGTTGGGACTCGGGGCGAGTTGGGACTCGGGACGAGTTGGGACACGGGGTGAGTTGGGACTCGGGACGAGTTGGGACACGGGGTGAGTTGGGACACGGGGTGAGTTGGGACACGGGACGAGTTGGGACCCGGGACGAGTTGGGACACGGGGTGAGTTGGGACTCGGGACGAGTTGGGACTCGGGGGCGAGTTGGGACTCGGGACGAGTTGGGACTCGGGGTGAGTTGGGACTCGGGACGAGTTGGGACACGGGGTGAGTTGGGACACGGGGGGGAGTTGGGACACGGGACGAGTTGGGACACGGGACGAGTTGGGACACGGGACGAGTTGGGACTCGGGGTGAGTTGGGACTCGGGGTGAGTTGGGACACGGGACGAGTTGGGACACGGGACGAGTTGGGACTCGGGGGGAGTTGGGACTCGGGACGAGTTGGGACACGGGGTGAGTTGGGACTCGGGGTGAGTTGGGACTCGGGACGAGTTGGGACACGGGGCGAGTTGGGACACGGGACGAGTTGGGACACGGGACGAGTTGGGACTCGGGGGGGGAGTTGGGACACGGGACGAGTTGGGACTCGGGGTGAGTTGGGACACGGGGGGGAGTTGGGACTCGGGGTGAGTTGGGACACGGGACGAGTTGGGACACGGGGCGAGTTGGGACTCGGGGGGGGAGTTGGGACACGGGACGAGTTGGGACACGGGACGAGTTGGGACACGGGGCGAGTTGGGACACGGGACGAGTTGGGACACGGGGGGAGTTGGGACATGGGACGAGTTGGGACACGGGACGAGTTGGGACACGGGGCGAGTTGGGACACGGGGCGAGTTGGGACATGGGACGAGTTGGGACACGGGACGAGTTGGGACATGGGACGAGTTGGGACACGGGACGAGTTGGGACACGGGGCGAGTTGGGACATGGGACGAGTTGGGACACGGGACGAGTTGGGACATGGGACGAGTTGGGACACGGGACGAGTTGGGACACGGGGTGAGTTGGGACATGGGACGAGTTGGGACACGGGACGAGTTGGGACACGGGACGAGTTGGGACTCGGGGTGAGTTGGGACACGGGGGGAGTTGGGACACGGGACGAGTTGGGACTCGGGGCGAGTTGGGACACGGGGCGAGTTGGGACACGGGACGAGTTGGGACACGGGACGAGTTGGGACTCGGGGTGAGTTGGGACACGGGGCGAGTTGGGACATGGGACGAGTTGGGACACGGGGTGAGTTGGGACATGGGACGAGTTGGGACACGGGACGAGTTGGGACACGGGACGAGTTGGGACACGGGGTGAGTTGGGACACGGGACGAGTTGGGACTCGGGACGAGTTGGGACACGGGGTGAGTTGGGACACGGGGTGAGTTGGGACTCGGGGTGAGTTGGGACACGGGGTGAGTTGGGACACGGGGTGAGTTGGGACTCGGGGTGAGTTGGGACACGGGGTGAGTTGGGACACGGGGTGAGTTGGGACTCGGGACGAGTTGGGACTCGGGGTGAGTTGGGACACGGGGCGAGTTGGGACTCGGGACGAGTTGGGACACGGGACGAGTTGGGACACGGGACGAGTTGGGACACGGGGTGAGTTGGGACACGGGACGAGTTGGGACTCGGGACGAGTTGGGACACGGGGTGAGTTGGGACACGGGGGGGAGTTGGGACTCGGGGCGAGTTGGGACACGGGGTGAGTTGGGACACGGGGTGAGTTGGGACTCGGGACGAGTTGGGACTCGGGGTGAGTTGGGACACGGGGTGAGTTGGGACTCGGGACGAGTTGGGACTCGGGGTGAGTTGGGACACGGGGTGAGTTGGGACACGGGACGAGTTGGGACACGGGACGAGTTGGGACACGGGGTGAGTTGGGACACGGGACGAGTTGGGACTCGGGACGAGTTGGGACACGGGGTGAGTTGGGACACGGGGGGGAGTTGGGACTCGGGGCGAGTTGGGACACGGGGTGAGTTGGGACTCGGGACGAGTTGGGACTCGGGACGAGTTGGGACTCGGGGTGAGTTGGGACTCGGGACGAGTTGGGACACGGGGTGAGTTGGGACACGGGGGGGAGTTGGGACACGGGGGGAGTTGGGACACGGGACGAGTTGGGACACGGGGCGAGTTGGGACACGGGACGAGTTGGGACTCGGGACGAGTTGGGACTCGGGGTGAGTTGGGACACGGGGTGAGTTGGGACACGGGGCGAGTTGGGACTCGGGGTGAGTTGGGACACGGGGCGAGTTGGGACTCGGGGTGAGTTGGGACACGGGACGAGTTGGGACTCGGGACGAGTTGGGACACGGGACGAGTTGGGACTCGGGGTGAGTTGGGACACGGGACGAGTTGGGACACGGGGCGAGTTGGGACTCGGGACGAGTTGGGACATGGGACGAGTTGGGACACGGGGTGAGTTGGGACACGGGGCGAGTTGGGACACGGGACGAGTTGGGACATGGGACGAGTTGGGACACGGGGTGAGTTGGGACACGGGGCGAGTTGGGACATGGGACGAGTTGGGACATGGGACGAGTTGGGACACGGGGTGAGTTGGGACACGGGGCGAGTTGGGACACGGGACGAGTTGGGACTCGGGACGAGTTGGGACACGGGACGAGTTGGGACATGGGACGAGTTGGGACACGGGGTGAGTTGGGACACGGGGCGAGTTGGGACACGGGACGAGTTGGGACATGGGACGAGTTGGGACACGGGGTGAGTTGGGACACGGGGCGAGTTGGGACATGGGACGAGTTGGGACACGGGACGAGTTGGGACATGGGACGAGTTGGGACACGGGGTGAGTTGGGACTCGGGACGAGTTGGGACACGGGACGAGTTGGGACACGGGGTGAGTTGGGACACGGGACGAGTTGGGACTCGGGACGAGTTGGGACACGGGACGAGTTGGGACACGGGGTGAGTTGGGACACGGGACGAGTTGGGACTCGGGACGAGTTGGGACACGGGGTGAGTTGGGACACGGGGTGAGTTGGGACTCGGGGTGAGTTGGGACACGGGGTGAGTTGGGACACGGGGTGAGTTGGGACTCGGGGTGAGTTGGGACACGGGGTGAGTTGGGACACGGGACGAGTTGGGACTCGGGGTGAGTTGGGACACGGGGCGAGTTGGGACTCGGGACGAGTTGGGACACGGGACGAATTGGGACACGGGGCGAGTTGGGACATGGGACGAGTTGGGACACGGGACGAGTTGGGACACGGGGTGAGTTGGGACATGGGACGAGTTGGGACACGGGGTGAGTTGGGACTCGGGACGAGTTGGGACACGGGACGAGTTGGGACACGGGGTGAGTTGGGACACGGGACGAGTTGGGACTCGGGACGAGTTGGGACACGGGACGAGTTGGGACACGGGGTGAGTTGGGACACGGGGTGAGTTGGGACTCGGGGTGAGTTGGGACACGGGGTGAGTTGGGACACGGGGTGAGTTGGGACTCGGGGTGAGTTGGGACACGGGGTGAGTTGGGACACGGGGCGAGTTGGGACACGGGACGAGTTGGGACATGGGACGAGTTGGGACACGGGGTGAGTTGGGACACGGGGCGAGTTGGGACATGGGACGAGTTGGGACACGGGACGAGTTGGGACACGGGGTGAGTTGGGACATGGGACGAGTTGGGACACGGGGTGAGTTGGGACTCGGGACGAGTTGGGACACGGGACGAGTTGGGACACGGGGTGAGTTGGGACACGGGACGAGTTGGGACTCGGGACGAGTTGGGACACGGGACGAGTTGGGACACGGGGTGAGTTGGGACACGGGACGAGTTGGGACTCGGGACGAGTTGGGACACGGGGTGAGTTGGGACACGGGGTGAGTTGGGACTCGGGGTGAGTTGGGACACGGGGTGAGTTGGGACACGGGGTGAGTTGGGACTCGGGGTGAGTTGGGACACGGGGTGAGTTGGGACACGGGACGAGTTGGGACTCGGGGTGAGTTGGGACACGGGGCGAGTTGGGACTCGGGACGAGTTGGGACACGGGACGAATTGGGACACGGGACGAGTTGGGACACGGGGTGAGTTGGGACACGGGACGAGTTGGGACTCGGGACGAGTTGGGACACGGGGTGAGTTGGGACACGGGGGGGAGTTGGGACTCGGGGCGAGTTGGGACACGGGGTGAGTTGGGACACGGGGTGAGTTGGGACTCGGGACGAGTTGGGACTCGGGGTGAGTTGGGACACGGGGTGAGTTGGGACTCGGGACGAGTTGGGACTCGGGGTGAGTTGGGACACGGGGTGAGTTGGGACACGGGACGAGTTGGGACACGGGACGAGTTGGGACACGGGGTGAGTTGGGACACGGGACGAGTTGGGACTCGGGACGAGTTGGGACACGGGGTGAGTTGGGACACGGGGGGGAGTTGGGACTCGGGGCGAGTTGGGACACGGGGTGAGTTGGGACTCGGGACGAGTTGGGACTCGGGGTGAGTTGGGACTCGGGACGAGTTGGGACACGGGGTGAGTTGGGACACGGGGGGGAGTTGGGACACGGGGGGAGTTGGGACACGGGACGAGTTGGGACACGGGGCGAGTTGGGACACGGGGGTGAGTTGGGACTCGGGGTGAGTTGGGACACGGGACGAGTTGGGACACGGGGCGAGTTGGGACACGGGACGAGTTGGGACTCGGGACGAGTTGGGACTCGGGGTGAGTTGGGACACGGGGTGAGTTGGGACACGGGGCGAGTTGGGACTCGGGGTGAGTTGGGACACGGGGCGAGTTGGGACTCGGGGTGAGTTGGGACTCGGGGCGAGTTGGGACACGGGACGAGTTGGGACTCGGGACGAGTTGGGACACGGGACGAGTTGGGACTCGGGGTGAGTTGGGACACGGGACGAGTTGGGACACGGGGCGAGTTGGGACTCGGGACGAGTTGGGACATGGGACGAGTTGGGACACGGGGTGAGTTGGGACACGGGGCGAGTTGGGACACGGGACGAGTTGGGACACGGGACGAGTTGGGACACGGGGTGAGTTGGGACACGGGGCGAGTTGGGACATGGGACGAGTTGGGACATGGGACGAGTTGGGACACGGGGTGAGTTGGGACACGGGGCGAGTTGGGACATGGGACGAGTTGGGACTCGGGACGAGTTGGGACACGGGACGAGTTGGGACACGGGACGAGTTGGGACACGGGGTGAGTTGGGACACGGGGCGAGTTGGGACACGGGACGAGTTGGGACATGGGACGAGTTGGGACACGGGGTGAGTTGGGACACGGGGCGAGTTGGGACACGGGGCGAGTTGGGACTCGGGACGAGTTGGGACACGGGGCGAGTTGGGACACGGGACGAGTTGGGACACGGGGCGAGTTGGGACACGGGACGATTTGGGACACGGGACGAGTTGGGACTCGGGGTGAGTTGGGACACGGGACGAGTTGGGACACGGGGTGAGTTGGGACACGGGGTGAGTTGGGACACGGGGCGAGTTGGGACACGGGACGAGTTGGGACACGGGGTGAGTTGGGACACGGGACGAGTTGGGACTCGGGACGAGTTGGGACACGGGACGAGTTGGGACTCGGGGGGAGTTGGGACTCGGGGGGAGTTGGGACACGGGACGAGTTGGGACACGGGACGAGTTGGGACTCGGGACGAGTTGGGACACGGGACGAGTTGGGACACGGGACGAGTTGGGACACGGGGTGAGTTGGGACATGGGACGAGTTGGGACACGGGGTGAGTTGGGACACGGGACGAGTTGGGACTCGGGACGAGTTGGGACACGGGACGAGTTGGGACACGGGGTGAGTTGGGACACGGGACGAGTTGGGACTCGGGACGAGTTGGGACACGGGGTGAGTTGGGACACGGGGTGAGTTGGGACTCGGGGTGAGTTGGGACACGGGGTGAGTTGGGACACGGGGTGAGTTGGGACTCGGGGTGAGTTGGGACACGGGGTGAGTTGGGACACGGGGTGAGTTGGGACTCGGGACGAGTTGGGACTCGGGGTGAGTTGGGACACGGGGCGAGTTGGGACTCGGGACGAGTTGGGACACGGGACGAGTTGGGACACGGGACGAGTTGGGACACGGGGTGAGTTGGGACACGGGACGAGTTGGGACTCGGGACGAGTTGGGACACGGGGGGGAGTTGGGACTCGGGGCGAGTTGGGACACGGGGTGAGTTGGGACACGGGGTGAGTTGGGACTCGGGACGAGTTGGGACTCGGGGTGAGTTGGGACACGGGGTGAGTTGGGACTCGGGACGAGTTGGGACTCGGGGTGAGTTGGGACACGGGGTGAGTTGGGACACGGGACGAGTTGGGACACGGGACGAGTTGGGACACGGGGTGAGTTGGGACACGGGGTGAGTTGGGACACGGGACGAGTTGGGACTCGGGACGAGTTGGGACACGGGGTGAGTTGGGACACGGGGGGGAGTTTGGACACGGGGTGAGTTGGGACTCGGGACGAGTTGGGACTCGGGGTGAGTTGGGACTCGGGACGAGTTGGGACACGGGGTGAGTTGGGACACGGGGGGGAGTTGGGACACGGGGGGAGTTGGGACACGGGGGGAGTTGGGACACGGGACGAGTTGGGACACGGGGCGAGTTGGGACACGGGGGTGAGTTGGGACTCGGGGTGAGTTGGGACACGGGACGAGTTGGGACACGGGGCGAGTTGGGACACGGGACGAGTTGGGACTCGGGACGAGTTGGGACTCGGGGTGAGTTGGGACACGGGGTGAGTTGGGACACGGGGCGAGTTGGGACTCGGGGTGAGTTGGGACACGGGGCGAGTTGGGACTCGGGGTGAGTTGGGACTCGGGGCGAGTTGGGACACGGGACGAGTTGGGACTCGGGACGAGTTGGGACACGGGACGAGTTGGGACTCGGGGTGAGTTGGGACACGGGACGAGTTGGGACACGGGGCGAGTTGGGACTCGGGACGAGTTGGGACATGGGACGAGTTGGGACACGGGGTGAGTTGGGACACGGGGCGAGTTGGGACACGGGACGAGTTGGGACATGGGACGAGTTGGGACACGGGGTGAGTTGGGACACGGGGCGAGTTGGGACATGGGACGAGTTGGGACATGGGACGAGTTGGGACACGGGGTGAGTTGGGACACGGGGCGAGTTGGGACATGGGACGAGTTGGGACTCGGGACGAGTTGGGACACGGGACGAGTTGGGACATGGGACGAGTTGGGACACGGGGTGAGTTGGGACACGGGGCGAGTTGGGACACGGGACGAGTTGGGACATGGGACGAGTTGGGACACGGGGCGAGTTGGGACACGGGGCGAGTTGGGACTCGGGACGAGTTGGGACACGGGGGGAGTTGGGACACGGGGGGAGTTGGGACACGGGGTGAGTTGGGACACGGGGCGAGTTGGGACTCGGGGCGAGTTGGGACACGGGGTGAGTTGGGACACGGGGTGAGTTGGGACACGGGGTGAGTTGGGACACGGGGGTGAGTTGGGACACGGGGCGAGTTGGGACTCGGGACGAGTTGGGACACGGGGGGAGTTGGGACACGGGGTGAGTTGGGACACGGGGTGAGTTGGGACACGGGGCGAGTTGGGACTCGGGGCGAGTTGGGACTCGGGGTGAGTTGGGACACGGGGGGAGTTGGGACACGGGACGAGTTGGGACACGGGGCGAGTTGGGACACGGGACGAGTTGGGACACGGGGGGAGTTGGGACACGGGGGGAGTTGGGACACGGGGTGAGTTGGGACACGGGACGAGTTGGGACACGGGGCGAGTTGGGACACGGGGCGAGTTGGAACACGGGGTGAGTTGGGACACGGGACGAGTTGGGACACGGGACGAGTTGGGACACGGGGCGAGTTGGGACACGGGACGATTTGGGACACGGGACGAGTTGGGACTCGGGACGAGTTGGGACTCGGGGTGAGTTGGGACACGGGACGAGTTGGGACACGGGGTGAGTTGGGACACGGGGCGAGTTGGGACACGGGGCGAGTTGGGACACGGGACGAGTTGGGACACGGGACGAGTTGGGACACGGGACGAGTTGGGACACGGGGGGAGTTGGGACACGGGACGAGTTGGGACTCGGGGGGAGTTGGGACTCGGGGGGAGTTGGGACACGGGACGAGTTGGGACACGGGACGAGTTGGGACTCGGGGCGAGTTGGGACACGGGACGAGTTGGGACACGGGACGAGTTGGGACACGGGACGAGTTGGGACACGGGGGGAGTTGGGACACGGGACGAGTTGGGACTCGGGGCGAGTTGGGACTCGGGGGGGAGTTGGGACTCGGGGGGGAGTTGGGACTCGGGGGGAGTTGGGACTCGGGGGGAGTTGGGACTCGCGGGGAGTTGGGACACGGGACGAGTTGGGACACGGGACGAGTTGGGACACGGGGTGAGTTGGGACACGGGGCGAGTTGGGACACGGGGCGAGTTGGGACACGGGGTGAGTTGGGACTCGGGACGAGTTGGGACACGGGACGAGTTGGGACTCGGGGCGAGTTGGGACACGGGACGAGTTGGGACACGGGACGAGTTGGGACTCGGGGTGAGTTGGGACTCGGGGCGAGTTGGGACACGGGGTGAGTTGGGACACGGGGCGAGTTGGGACTCGGGGGGAGTTGGGACACGGGACGAGTTGGGACACGGGACGAGTTGGGACACGGGGTGAGTTGGGACACGGGGCGAGTTGGGACACGGGACGAGTTGGGACTCGGGGTGAGTTGGGACACGGGGTGAGTTGGGACTCGGGGTGAGTTGGGACTCGGGGTGAGTTGGGACTCGGGGTGAGTTGGGACTCGGGGTGAGTTGGGTCACGGGACGAGTTGGGACACGGGACGAGTTGGGACACGGGACGAGTTGGGACACGGGACGAGTTGGGACACGGGGTGAGTTGGGACACGGGGTGAGTTGGGACACGGGGTGAGTTGGGACACGGGGTGAGTTGGGACACGGGACGAGTTGGGTCACGGGACGAGTTGGGACACGGGACGAGTTGGGACACGAGACGAGTTGGGACACGGGGCGAGTTGGGACACGGGGTGAGTTGGGACACGGGGTGAGTTGGGACTCGGGGTGAGTTGGGACTCGGGGTGAGTTGGGACTCGGGGGGAGTTGGGACTCGGGGCGAGTTGGGACACGGGGTGAGTTGGGACTCGGGGTGAGTTGGGACTCGGGGCGAGTTGGGACTCGGGGCGAGTTGGGACACGGGACGAGTTGGGACACGGGACGAGTTGGGACACGGGACGAGTTGGGAAACAGGGCGGCAGTAGATTTGGAGGAGCTGGACACTATGGAGGGCCTGGAGAGCAATGTTCCTGTTCGCTTGGTTTGAAGCGATGACCTATGTGTGCGAGTGTGTGTGTGTGTGTGTGCATTGAGCAAACAACTGGGCTCAGCTGTAGGGAGTTGTTTGTGTATCCTGTCAACACGTGGAGAGGATAGTTGGTGGGGGGTGATATCGGGCGTCAGTGCAGCCTTCGGCCGCCTGGGGAAAAGAGTGTTTGAAGACCAGTCCCTCAAATCCACCAGCGAGCTCATGGTCTACAGGGCTGTAGTGATACCCGCCCTCCTGTGTGGCTCAGAGACATGGACCATGTACAGTAGGTATCTCACCCCCAGCTCATGGTCTACAGGGCTGTAGTGATACCCGCCCTCCTGTATGGCTCAGAGACACGCACCATGTGCAGTAGACACCTCAAGTCGCTGGAGAAATACCACCAACGATGTCTCCGCAAGATCCTACAAATCCCCCGGGAGGACAGACGCACCAACGTTAGCGTCCTCGACCAGGCCCAACATCCCCAGCATCGAAGCACTGACCACACTCGACCAGCTCCGCTGGGCAGGGCCACATTGTCCGCATGTCCCCCAGACACGAGACTCCCCAAAGCGAGCGCTCTACTCGGGAACTCCTTCACGGGCAAACGGGCCAAAGGTAGGCAGAGGAAACGTTACAAGGGACCCACCCTCAAAGCCCCTCCCTGATATAAAGTGCAACATCCCCACCGACACCTGGGAGTCCCTGAGCCCAAAGACCAGTCCGCCCCAAGTGGAGGGAGTGCATCCGGGAGGGAGCGCTGAGCACCTCGAGTCTCGTCGCCGAGAGCGTGCAGAAACCAAGCGCAGGCAGCGGAAGGAGCGTGCGGCAAACCAGTCCCACCCTCCCCTTCCCTCAACGTCTGTCTGTCCCCACCTGTGACAGGGGACTGTGGCTCCCCGTATTGGGACTGTTCAGCCACCAAAGGACTCATGTTAAGAGTGGGAGCAAGTCTTCCTCGATTCCGAGGGACTGACTATGATGATGATGTCGACACTTCAAAAGTACTTCATTGGCTGTAAATAACGACTCAATACGGTCAGCAATTACCTGACGTCTTTTGTCGGGTGCCCATTGCGATGTTTATAATGGACTGGAGAATTTTGGCGACGAGGAAAGATTGGATAGGCTGGGGTTTGTTTTCTTTGGAACAGAGGAGGCTGAGGGGAGACCTGATTGAGGTGTATAAAATGATGAGGGGCCTGGATAGAGTGGATAGGGCGGACTTGTTTCCCTGGGCAGAGGGGTCAACAACCAGGGGGGGGGGGCGCAGATTGAAAGTAATTGGGGGGGGGGGGGAGGTTTGGAGGGGATTTGAGGGGGAATGTCTTCACCCAGAGGGCGGTGGGGGTCTGGGGCAGGGTCTGGAACTCACGGCCTGAAAGGGGGGGGGGGTAGAGGCAGAAACCCTCACCACATTTGGACGTGCCCCTGAAGTGCCGTAACCCACAGGGCTACGGACCCAGAGCGGGAAAGTGGGATTAGGCCGGGATAGCTCTCGGTCAGCCGGGGCGGACACGACGGGCTGAAACGGGTGCGTGGAGCGGGAGGGAGGGAACTGTGGTGTATGAAATGATACAATGAACTCCAATACTGTGAGCCAGTGACCAGGTGTAACCTGGCCGGTCTTTAATGGCTTCCAGAAGTGAAGATACAAAGGTGAAGTTCAGGTTATATACTGGGCCCAGCACGAGTGTACCTATGACCCCAGACCTTATGTACATACATTACATCATCCCCCCCCCCCCGCTCCCCCCAGTTCTTGGCACAAGTCCATATTACAAGTTCAGACGGGTCCGGAGCACTTTGCTCCTTGGTTGACCGTCTCAGTACAATCCCAGTGCTTTCCGAGTCTTTCACGAATTGGGGCCGGGCATTGACCACGGTGGGTTCTTCTGGATGGCTGGACGCGAGTTGCTTGGTGGTCTAAGCTCGCCGGTGTCTTCTTCCAACTGTTCCGGTTCGTCAGTGTGTCTTCGCTTGAGCTGCCCACTCTTGAGCTGGACCATATACACCCGGCTCCCCCCTTCCTTATCCGTGACATTGCCCGGGGGCCACTTGGGGCCCCTTGCCCATGGTTAAGTACATCCGCCGGGTCATTTACAGATATGTCGCGTGACACAGCGGCGCGGTCGTGATATCACTGCTGGCGTTGACCTCGGGTTTGGAGATGATCGTTACGGTCAGGATGGACGAGAGAGAGAGCCTGGTTTTGAGGCCTCTCTTCATCAGTAGTCGGGACCCCTGGTGAGCGTGTGTGGCCTTGTCCTGTAACCGAGCAGTCGGCGTGACAGGCGTGTCTGCAAGGAACCGTGAGTTACCCGTTTCAGGCTGTGCTTGATGGTGTGAACTGCCCGCCCCGCTTGACCATTGGACGTGGCTTCGAACGGGGCTGAACTCACGTGCTTTTATGCCGTTGCGTTTCATGAACTCTTGAAACTCCAGGCTCGTGAAACACGGTCCGTTGTCGCCGACAGCGATGTCTGGCTGACCATGTGTGGCAAACATGGCTCTCGGGTTCTCAATGGTGGCAGTGGAAGTGCTGGTTGACCATGAGCACACATTCGATCCATTTGGAGTACGCATCCACCCACCACAAAAAACATTTTACCGAGGAAGGGGGCCCGCAGAGTAGACATGGATTCTCGACCACGGTTTGGATGGCCACGACCACAGACTGAGCGGAGCTCCCTTTGGGGCATTGCTTAGCTACAAGCAAGTGCTGCACTGATGCACGCATGACTCGTAAGTCCGAGTCAATGCCAGGCCACCAAACATGGGACCTGGCGATGGCCTTCATCGTGACAAT
This sequence comes from Pristiophorus japonicus, assembly GCF_044704955.1. NCBI lineage: Eukaryota > Metazoa > Chordata > Chondrichthyes > Pristiophoridae > Pristiophorus > Pristiophorus japonicus. The sequence continues at coordinate 135,316 of NW_027254711.1, read as the reverse complement.
ACCGGGACGCGTACTATGTAACTCCTGTACAAATCTCGCCCTTTTTAACCAATAAGGGAATTAAGGGTTACGGGGAGAGGGCGGGTAAGTGGAGCTGAGTCCACGGCCAGATCAGCCATGAGCTTGTTGAATGGCGGAGCAGGCTCGGGGGGCTAGATGGTCTACTCCTGTTCCTAATTCTTATGTTCTTATGCCCTGCCTTTCCTGGGCATTACAACACGATTACCCCACAGTAAACAGTCGGACTGGATGGAAAGCTCATCTTTGCGACGGCTGTACGGTTTGGTTTCATCACCCATTTCCTTGGGGGTGGTCGACCAGTCCCGGTTAAGAATAGAACGTTTTACAACCGATAGTGTCGGATCCTGGCTGGTCCAGGTCTTAACTTGTTGAGCAGTGACAGGCGACCCTTCACTCTCAAAGGCATCCGTGACCATGGGTAGCTCTGCGGGCATTGGCGTTGCCACCTCCGGTGTGGGCAAAGGTAACCGGCTCAATGCATCAGCGCAGTTGTCGGTGCCTGGTCTGTGGCGAATGACATAACCATCGGCAGATAATGTCAGCGCCCACCTCTGGATGCGGGGCGACGCGTTGGTATTGATATCTTTACGTTCAGAGAACGATATAAGCGGCTTGTGATCGGTTTCCAGCTCGAAGCAAAGCTCAACCAGGTACTGGTGCATTTTCTTTACCCCATAAACACATGCGAAAGCCTCTTTCCCTACCATGCCGTATGCTCTTTCCGCCTTGGACAGGCTTCGAGACGTGTATGCAACTGGTTGTAGTTTGCCTGACTCATTGACTTGCTGGAATACCCAACTGACCCCATAGGGCGACGCATCACAGGTCAAAACTAGACGCTTGCATGGGTCATACAGTGCCAGTAGCTTGTGGGAACTCAACATAGAAACATAGGTGCAGGAGTAGGCCATTCGGTCCTTCGAGCCTGCACCACCATTCAATAAGATCATGGCTGATCATTCCCTCAGTACCCCTTTCCCGCTTTCTCTCCATACCCCTTGATCCCTTTAGCCGTAAGGGCCATATCTAACTCCCTCTTGAATACATCCAATGAACTGGCCTCAACAACTCTCTGCGGTAGAGAATTCCACAGGTTAACAACTCACTGAGTGAAGAAGTTTCTCCTCATCTCAGTCCTAAATGGCCTACCCCTTATCCTGTGTCCCCTGGTTCTGGACTTCCCCAACAGCGGGAACATTCTTCCCGCATCTAACCTGTCCAGTCCCGTCAGAATCTTATACGTTTCTATGTGATCCCCTCTCATCCTTCTAAACTCCAGTGTATAATGGCCCAGTTGATCCAGTCTCTCCTCATATGTCAGTCCAGTCATCCCTGGAATCAGTCTGGTGAACCTTCGCTGCACTCCCTCAATAGCAAGAACGTCCTTCCTCAGATTAGGAGACCAAAACTGAACACAATATTCCAGCTGTGGTCTCACCAAGGCCCTGTACAACTGCAGTAAGACCTCCCTGCTCCTATACTCAAATCCCCTCGCTATGAAGGCCGACATACCATTTGCCTTCTTCACCGCCTGCTGTACCTGCATGCCAACTTTCAATGACTGATGAACCATGACACCCAGGTCTCGTTGCACCTCCCCTTTTCCTAATCTGCCGCCGTTCAGATAATATTCTGCCTTCGTGTTTTTGCCCCCAAAGGGGATAACCTCACATTTATCCACATTATACTGCATCTGCCATGTATTTGCCTACTCAACTAACCTGTCCAAGCCACCCTGCAGCCTCTTAGCATCCTCCTCACAGCTCACACTGCCACCCAGCTTAGTGTCATCTGCAAACTTGGAGATATTACACTCAATTCCTTCATCCAAATCATTAATGTATATTGTAAATAGCTGGGGTCCCAGCACTGAGCCCTGCGGCACTCCACTAGTCACTGCCTGCCATTCTGAAAAGAACCCGTTTATCCCGACTCTCTGCTTCCTGTCTGCCAACCAATTCTCTATCCACATCAATACATTACCCCCAATACCATGTGCTTTGATTTTGCACACCAATCTCTTGTGTGGGACCTTGTCAAAGGCCTTTTGAAAGTCCAAATACACCACATCCACTGGTTCTCCCTTGTCCACTCTACTAGTTACATCCTCCAAAAATTCCAGAATATTTGTCAAGCATGATTTCCCTTTCATAAATCCATGCTGACTTGGACCGATCCTGTCACTGTTTTGCAAATGTGCTGCTATTTCATCCTTAATGATTGATTCCAACATTTTCCCCACTACTGATGTCAGGCTAACCGGTCTATAATTACCCGCTTTCTCTCTCCCTCCTTTTTTAAAAAGTGGTGTTACATTAGCTACCCTCCAGTCCATAGGAACTGATCCAGAGTCGATAGACTGTTGGAAAATGATCACCAATGCATCCACTATTTCTAGGGCCACTTCCTTAAATACTCTGGGATGCAGACAATCAGGTCCCGGGGATTTATCAGTCTTCAATCCCATCAATTTCTCCAACACAATTTCCCGCCTAATAAGGGTATCCTTCAGTTCCTCCTTCTCACTAGACCCACTGTCCCCTAGTACATCCGGAAGGCTATTTGTATCTTCCTTCATGAAGACAGAACCAAAATATTTGTTCAATTGGTCTGCCATTTCTTTGTTCCCCATTATAAATTCACCCGAGTCCGACTGCAAGGGACCTACGTTTGTCTTCACTAATCTTTTTCTCTTCACATAATTATAGAAGCTTTTGCAGTCAGTTTTTATGTTCCCGGCAAGCTTCCTCTCATACTCTATTTTCCCCCTCCTAATTAAACCCTTTGTCCTCCTCTGCTGAATTCTAAATTTCTCCCAGTCCTCTGGTTTGCTGCTTTTTCTGGCCAATTTATATGCCTCTTCCTTGGATCTAACACTATCCTTAATTTCCCTTGTTAGCCACGGTTGAGCCACCTTCCCCGTTTTATTTTTACTCCAGACAGGGATGTACAATTGTTGAAGTTCATCCATGTGATCTTTAAATGTTTGCCATTGCTTATCACTCGCCAGTCTATCCTAGCCAATTCATGCCTCATACCGTTAAAGTTACCTTTCCTTAAGTTCAGGACCCTAGTTCTGATTTAACTTTGTCACTCTCCATTTTAATAAAGAATTCTACCATATTATGGTCACTCTTCCCCAAGGGGCCTCGTACAACAAGATTGTTAATTAGTCCCTTCCCATTACACATCACCCAGTCTAGGATGGCCAGCTCACTAGTTGGTTCCTCGATATATTGGTCAAGAAAACCATCCCTAATACACTCCAGGAAATCCTCCTCCACCACATTGCTACCAGATTGGTTAGCCCAGTATATATGTAGATTAAAGTCGCCCATGATAATTGCTGTACCTTTATTGCACACATTCCTTATTTCTTGTTTGATGCTGTCCCCAACCTCACTACTATTGTTTGGTGGCCTGTACACAACTCCCACTAGCGTTTTCTGCCCTTTGGTATTCCGTAGCTCCACCCATACCGATTCCACATCATCCAAGCTAATGTCCCTCATTATTGTATTAATTTCCTCTTTAGCCAGCAACGCTACCCCACCTCCTTTTCCTTTCTGCCTATCCTTCCTAAATGTTGAATACCCTTCGGTGTTGAGTTCCCAGCCTTGGTCACCCTGGAGCCCTGTCTCCGAGATGCCAATCACATCATATCCATTAACTGCTATATGCGCAGTTAATTCGTCCACCTTATTCCGAATACTAATTAGTCCACCTTATTCCGAATACAACAGATTTCTAGCCTTCTCAAAGGCTCTGCCTAGAAGTTCACCCCACACCCAGTCGTCTCCTTTCCTGAGCAGCTTGTGTAAAGGCTCTAACACAGTGCTCAATTTGGGTAAGAAATTCCCGAAGTGTTTGAGAAGACCCAGGAACGAACGCAGCTCCGTCACATTCTGGGGCCTGGGCGCATTTTTGATGGCCTCTGTTTCCGCGTCCGTCGGCCGGATTCCATCTGCAGCAATCTTCCGTCCAAGGAATTTGACCTCTGGTGCCATGAAAACGCACTTCGAACGTTTCAGCCTGAGTCCCACTTTGTCCAGACGACGCAGAACCTCCAACAGATTGCGCAGGTGCTCGGCGATGTCACAACCTGTGACTAGGATGTTATCTTGGAATACCACGGTCCTGGGGCCAGATTTCAATAGGCTCTCCATGTTTCTCTGAAATATGGCCGCCACCAAACGAATGCCACAAGGGCACCTGTTGTATATAAACAGTCCTTTTCCGTGTTGATGCATGTAAGTTTCTTTGATGATTCAACCAGTTCCTGTGTCATGTAGGCCGACGTTAGATCCAATTTGGTGAACGATTTCTCCCCCGGCTAGCGTTGCAAACAGGTCATCAGCTTTTGGTAGCGAGTACTGATCTTGTTTCGAAACTCGGTTGATCGTGACCTTGTAGTCTCCACAAATCCTGACCGGGCCATCGCTCTTTAACACCGGTGCAATGGGGCTGGCCCATTCATTAAATTCGACCGGTGAGATGACCCTCTCGCGTTGTAGCCTGTCCAATTCGAGCTTGACGTTTTCTCTCATCGTGTGCGGGACCGGCCTGGCTTTGTGATGGATGGGCCTTGCGTCTGGGCTGAGGTGAATCTGCATCTTGGCTCCCTTGAAGCTGACAATCCCCGGTTCAAACCGTGGGGGAAATTTGCTCAGCACTTGAGCACACAAATCATCACCCGCTGATGACAAAGCTTTGACATCGTACCATTTCCATTTTATTTTCTCCAGCCAACTCCTGCCGAATAACGATGGGCCGTTGCCCGGGATAATCCATAACGGTAGATCACGAACCGCTCCCTCGTACGACACTCTTACTGCTGCACGACCAATCACTGGTAGGAGCTCTTTGGTGTAGGTACACAACTTCACATTTATCGGTCTCAGCTTGGGTCTCTCTGCCTTGGTCTCCCGCAGCTTTTCGAAAGTCCCCTGGCTCATTATCGATCGACTCGCACCCGTGTCTAATTCCAGGGACAGGGGCACGCCGTTTAATTTTACCTCCATCATTATCGGTTGGCTCTTTGTGCGGAACGCAGGGGTACGCTATACACGTCCTCCTCGGAGCTCTCAAATGCCTCGGGCTGCATCGCCAGAGCCACGCCGAATTGGTCATCGTACACGTGGCGTGTCGCAGCCCGCTTGCCCCGCTGCGGACACGTCTGCTGAAGGTGCCCCGGTCCTCGCACACCCTCTGCACACATACTGCCCTGAAGCGGCACTGATGGGGCCGGTGTTTGTCCCCCGCAGCGCCAACACGTCGAGCTCGGACTTGCGCCCGATGGCGGGCTTCGAGCGGCTCCCGTTCTGGCACACGCGGTCGAGTAGGCCCTGGATGGCGAACTTTGAGCCGCCCCTGGTCTTGCAGGTGCAGTCGAGTAAGCCCTGCCGTGTGCAGCTCTGCCTACCACCGATACAACATTTGTACGCAGCACTTGCCGTGGAGTTCCTGTTTTGTCGCGATATCTGCTTCGTGCTTTTCTGCGCGGACATGCAAGCCTGGGCGATGGTGATGGCCTTGCTGAGGTCCGGCGTCTCCGCAGCCAGCAGCTTACTTAAGATCGCCTGGTGGTTGACCCCGATCACGAAAAAAAATCACGCAGCACGTCTTCCAACGCAGGCCCAAATTTGCAAGGCCCTGCAAGACACCTCAGGTCGGCAACACATGCCCGCTACGTTCTGGACGAAGGTGCGTATAGAAGCGATATCTGGATATGAAGATTCCTTCCATGGGTCTAAGGTGTTCCCCGAACTAGAGCACACAGTTCTTTGCTATCCTTTTCTGTAGGAAGAGTGTATGAGAGCAGATACCCGATGAGTGCATAGATCGTGGGGCCGAGGACTGTCCTGTGCTTCTCTGCATCCTTGTCTTTGTGCAGGTTGTTTGCCACGAAATACTGGTCAAGACGATCTGTCAAATCTCCACAATCCTCACCCTCATTGAATCTCTCAAGAATTCCAATGGTACTCGATCGTGCTGTACGCGCCATACTTTTGCGTGGGTTCGTATTTTCCTCGTCGCCAGTTGTGTATGAAATGAGACAATGAACTCCGTGCTGTGAGCCAGCGACTAGGTGTAACCTGGTCGGTCTTTAATGGCTTCCAGAAGTGAAGATACAAAGGTGAAGTCCAGGTTATATACCGGGCCCGGCACGAGTATACCTATGACCCAAGGAGCTCCGACGGTAGTGCCCCCTGGTGGTGGGCAGACATTATGTACATACATTACAAGGTACAGAGTAAAGCTCCCTCTACACTGCCCATCAAACACTCCCAGTGCAGATACAGCATGGGGATAGATACAGAATAAAGCTCCCTCGACACTGTCCCATCAAACACTCCCAGGGCAGGTACAGGGGGTTAGATGCAGAGTAAAGCTCCCTCTACACTGTCCCATCAAACACTCCCAGGGCAGGTACAGCACGGGGTTAGATACAGAGTAAAGCTCTCTCTACACTGTCCCATCAAACACTCCCAGGGCAGGTACAGGGGGTTAGATACAGAGTAAAGCTCCCTCGACACTGTCCCATCAAACACTCCCAGGGCAGGTACAGCACGGGTTAGATACAGAGTAAAGCTCCCTCTACACTGTCCCATCAAACACTCCCAGGGCAGGTACAGCACGGGGTTAGATACAGAGTAATGCTCCCTCTACACTGTCCCATCAAACACTCCCAGGGCAGGTACAGCACGGGGTTAGATACAGAGTAAAGCTCCCTCTACACTGTCCCATCAAACACTCGCAGGGCAGGAACAGCACAAGGTTAGATAGAGTAAAGCTCCCTCTACACTGTCCCATCAAACATTCCCAGGGCAGGTACAGCATGGGGTTAGATACAGAGTAAAGCTCCCTCTTCACTGTCCCATCAAACACTCCCAGGGCAGGTACAGGGGGTTAGGTACAGAGTAAAGCTCCCTCTACACTGTTCTATTGCTTCCAGGTGAGCTAAAGGTGTCTCCAATCCAGAACACACGTCACATCGTACCATCATAGCCCCTGAGACATTGGAGAACGGCTCATCCATTGTCGCTCAGGGAGAGGTGGGCGTGATTGGGGCCTCTTTGACCCCCTCTGTCTGGTGCTGTTTTGAGTCCCGGCGGCATGAACAGCCGATGGTCACAATGAGGTCTGTCCGCGGGAGTTGTGAGTGTTTCGGGAAGAGTGGGGGTGGGGGGAGCAGGGGATTGCCGGACCGACCACGTCCTGATGATGAAATGTCGGGGCACGCTGGGGATTCCTGTTCGTCTCCCCCTTAGAACACAAAAGGTTAGTATGCAGGTACAGCAAGTGATCAGGAAGGCCAATGGTATCTTGGCCTTTATTGCAAAGGGGATGGAGTATAAAAGCAGGGAAGTCTTGCACCAGTTATACAGGGTATTGGTGAGGCCACACCTGGAGTACTGCGTGCAGTTTTGGTCTCTGTATTTCCGAAAGGATATACTCGCTTTGGAGGCAGTTCAGAGAAGGTTCACTCGGTTGATTCCGGGGATGAGGGGGTTGACTTATGAGGAAAGGTTGAGGAGGTTGGGCCTCTACTCATTGGAATTCAGAAGAATGAGAGGTGATCTTATGGAAACGTATCAGATTATGAGGGGGGCTCGACAAGGTGGATGCAGAGAGGATGTTCCCACTGATGGGGGAGACTAGAACTAGGGGGCATGGTCTTAGAATAAGGGGCCGCCCATTTAAAACTGAGATGAGGAGGAATTTCTTCTCTCAGAGGGTTGTAAATCTGTGGAATTCTCTGCCCCAGAGAGCTGTGGAGGCTGGGACATTGAATATATTGAAGGTGGAGATAGACAGATTTTTGGGCGATAAGGGAGTGAAGGGTTATGGGGAGCGGGCGGGGAAGTGGAGCTGAGTCCATGATCGGATCAGCCCATGGTGGTATTAAATGGTGGAGCAGGCTCGAGGGGCCGAATGGCCGACTCCTGTTTCTGATGTTAGAACCCGTGTCCCCATCCCCTCCCCACTCGGGAGGGGAGGGGGGGGGGGGGTTAGTGGGCGCGTGCGGAGTTCCAACAGCGGATGAGGGAGGCAGAGGGCGGAGGGAGAGAATTTTCCAGTCGAGTTGATTGGGGGCAGGGGGTTTGGGTGGGCGATTGGCGACTGGGTTCCCGATCGGGTCCTGTTTCAGCTCGGCCCGTGGCTCTGGGGTAGCGAGGCGGACGGAGAAGGGGGGGGGGGCACGCGGGGCCCCGCCTCTCTGGCTCCTCAGTCGATCTCGTAGTCGTAGCCGAAGAATCTCGCGCCTCTCATCAGGTCCTGGTTCTGCACCAGCGGCAAGAAGGGGACCATCCAGTCGTGGCCCCGATGGCCTTGGGGAGGGCCCGAGGGATATCGCGTACCCGGATGTCGCCTCAACCACCTCTCGAAGATGCTGCACAGGAAACAAGAGGACGAAAAGGAGGGGGGAAAAAAAATCAGAATTAGGAGCAGCAGTCGGCTGCTTCCAGACCGGAAATCGGATGAATTCTCGTAATTCTGTCAGCAACATCCCAGCTCTACACACTACATCTGATCGCTACAACTGGGTATACAGGGTATTGATGAGGCCACAAGATCCACAACGTGGCCCTGGACAACGTGGACCATTCCCCATACCTCGGGAGCCTCCTATCAACAAGGGCCGACATTGGCGACGAGATCCAACACCGCCTCCAGTGCGCCAGTGCAGCCTGAGGAAAAGAGTGTTTGAAGACCAGTCCCTCAAATCCACCACCAAGCTCATGGTCTACAGGGCTGTAGTGATACCCGCCCTCCTGTATGGCTCAGAGACACGGACCATGTACAGTAGGTATCTCACCCCCAGCTCATGGTCTACAGGGCTGTAGTGATACCCGCCCTCCTGTGTGGCTCAGAGACATGGACCATGTACAGTAGGTATCTCACCCCCAGCTCATGGTCTACAGGGCTGTAGTGATACCCGCCCTCCTGTGTGTCTCAGAGACACGGACCATGTACAGTAGACACCTCAAGTCGCTGGAGAAATACCACCAACGCTGTCTCCGCAAGATCCTGCAAATCCCCCGGGAGGACAGACGCACCAACGTTAGCGTCCTCGACCAGGCCCGACATCCCCAGCCATCGAAGCACTGACCCACACTCGACCAGCTCCGCTGGGCAGGGCCACATTGTCCGCATGTACCCCCCCCAGACACGAGACTCCCCAAAGCGAGCGCTCTACTCGGGAACTCCTTCACGGGCAAACGGGCCAAAGGTGGGCAGAGGAAACGTTACAAGGGACCACCCTCAAAGCCCTCCCTGATATAAAGTGCAACATCCCCACTGACACCTGGGAGTCCCTGAGCCAAAGACCAGTCCGCCCTAAGTGGAGGAAGTGCATCCGGGAGGGGGCGCTGAGCACCTCGAGTCTCATCGCCGAGAGCATGCAGAAACCAAGCGCAGGCAGCGGAAGGAGCGTGCGGCAAACCAGTCCCACCCTCCCCTTCCCTCAACGTCTGTCTGTCCCACCTGTGACAGGGACTGTGGTTCTCATATTGGGCTGTTCAGCCACCTAAGGACTCATGTTAAGAGTGGAAGCAAGTCTTACTCGATTCCGAGGGACTGACTATGATGATGATGATGGTGAGGCCACATCTGGAATACTGCGTGCAGTTTTGGTTTCCATATTTACGAAAGGATATACTTGCTTTGGAGGCAGTTCAGAGAAGGTTCACTCGGTTGATTTCGGAGATGTGGGGGTTGATTTATGAGGAAAGGTTGAGGAGGTTGGGCCTCTACTCATTGGAATTCAGAAGAATGAGAGATGATCTTATCGAAATGTATAAGATTAAGAGGGGGCTTGACAAGGTGGATGCAGAGAGGATGTTTCCACTGATGGGGGAGACTAGAACTAGGGGGCATGGTCTTAGAATAAGGGGCCGCCCATTTAAAACTGAGATGAGGAATTTCTTCTCTCTGAGGGTTATAAATCTGTGGAATTCTCTGCCCCAGAGAGCTGTGGAGGCCGGGACATTGAATATATTTAAGGTGGAGATAGACAGATTTTTGAGCGATAAGGGAGTGAAGGGTTATGGGGAGCGGGCGGGGAAGTGGACCTGAGTCGATGATCGGATCAGCCATGCTCGTATTAAAAGACGGAGCAGGCTCAAGGGGCCATATGGCCTACTCCTGCTCCTATTTCTTATGTTCTTATCACTCTTCCCGGGGTACGGGTCCCTCCCACAGGGCACCGACTCTCCCCGGGGTATGGGTGCCCCCACGGGGCACTGACTCTCCCCGGGGTAGCAAGGGACCCAGTCCTGAGCCCTGCGGAACCCCACTGGAAACATCCTTCCCGTCACAAAAACACCCATCAACCGTTACCCTTTGCTTCTTGCCTCCGAGCCAATTTTGGATCCAACTTGCCACTTTGCCCTGGATCCCGTGGGCTTTTACTTTTGTGACCAGTCTGCCATGTGGAACCTCATCAAAAGCTTTGCTAAAATCCATATACACTACATCGTACGCACTGCCCTCGTCAACCCTCCTGGTTACCTCCTCGAAAAATTCAATCAAGTTCGTCAGAAACATAGAAACAGGCAGTTGGTGAGGCGCGAGTCCGGGGTCGGAGGCCTATAAAAGGCCCAGCGGCAGCGAGAGCCGTGACTTGTGCAGCTACAGGGAGAAGGCAAAAAAGAAGTAGAAAGAAGCAGAAAGGTGACGTCACAGCCAAGGGGGTGAGTGATTGGCTGGTGATTGGTGAGTATTTTTTCTTTCTTCTCTTCGATATCATTGAGTAAACTTTAGCATTGTTTTGCCTATCTAAGGGTTAAGTCATGGCAGGCGAGCTCGGTCGCGTGTTATGCTCCTCCTGTACCATGTGGGAACTCAGGGACGACTCAAGTGTTCCTGACGACTACGTGTGCGGGAAGTGTATCTGCCTCCAGCTCCTGACAGACCGCGTTGCAGAATTGGAGCTGAGGGTGGATTCACTCTGGAGCATCCACGATGCTGAGAATGACGTGAGTATCACGTGTAGCGAGTTGGTCTTACCGCAGGTGAAGGGTCCACAGCCAGATAGGGAATGGAAGAGCAGCAGGAAGAGCAGTGCAAGGGGGGTGGTGCAGGGGTCCCCTGTGGTCATCCCCCTGCAAAACAGATACACTGCATTGAGTACTGTTGAGGGGGATGACTCATCAGGGGAGGGCAGCAGCAGCCAAATTCATGGCACCGTGGCTGGCTCTGTTGAACAGGAGGGGAGGAAAAAGAGTGGGAGAGCGATAGAGATAGGGGATTCAATGGTGAGGGGAATAGATAGGCATTTCTGCGGCCGCAACCGAGACTCCAGGATGGTATGTTGCCTCCCTGGTGCAAGGGTCAAGGATGTCTCGGAGCGGGTGCAGGATATTCTAAAAAAGGAGGGAGAACAGCCAGTTGTCGTGGTGCACATTGGTACCAACGACATAGGTTAAAAAAAGGATGAGGTCCTATGAAACGAATTTAAGGAGCTAGGAGCTAAATTAAAAAGTAGGTCCTCAAATGTAGTAATCTCGGGATTGCTACCAGTGCCACGTGATAGTCAGAGTAGGAATCGCAGGATAGCGCAGATGAATACATGGCTTGAGCAGTGGTGCAGCAGGGAGGGATTCAAATTCCTGGGGCATTGGAACTGGTTCTGGGGGAGGTGGGACCAGTACAAACCGGACGGTCTGCACCTGGGCAGGACCGGAACCAATGTCCTACGGGGAGTGTTTGCTAGTGCTGTTGGGGAGGAGTTAAACTAATATGGCAGGGGGATGGGAACCAATGCAGGGAGACAGAGGGAGACAAAAATGAGGCAAAAGCAAAAGACAGAAAGGAGATGAGAAAAAGTGGAGGGCAGAGAAACCCAAGGCAAAGAACAAAAAGGGCCACTGTACAGCAAAATTCTAAAAGGACAAAGGGTGTTAAAAAAACAAGCCTGAAGGCTTTGTGTCTTAATGCAAGGAGTATCCGTAATAAGGTGGATGAATTAACTGTGCAAATAGATGTTAACAAATATGATGTGATTGGGATTACAGAGATGTGGCTCCAGGATGATCAGGGCTGAGAACTCAACATCCAAGGGTATTCAACATTCAGGAAGGATAGAATAAAAGGAAAAGGAGGTGGGGTAGCATTGCTGGTGAAAGAAGAGATTAATGCAATAGTTAGAATGGACATTAGCTTGGATGATGTGGAATCTATATGGGTAGAACTGCAGAACACCAAAGGGCAAAAAACGTTAGTGGGAGTTGTGTACAGACCTCCAAACAGCAGTAGTAATGTTGGGGAGAGCATCAAACAGGAAATTAGGGGTGCATGCAATAAGGGTGCAGCAGTTATAATGGGTGACTTTAATATGCACATAGATTGGGCTAACCAAACTGGAAGCAATACGGTGGAGGAGGATTTCCTGGAGTGCATAAGGGATGTTTTTCTAGACTAATATGTCGAGGAACCAACTAGGGGGGAGGCCATCTTAGATTGGGTGTTGTGTAATGAGAGAGGATTAATTAGCAATACTGTTGTGCGAAGCCCCTTGGGGAAGAGTGACCATAATATGGTGGAATTCTGCATTAGGATGGAGAATAAAACAGTTAATTCAGAGACCATGGTCCAGAACTTAAAGAAGGGTAACTTTGAAGGTATGAGGCGTGAATTGGCTAGGATAGATTGGCGAATGATACTTAAGGGGTTGACAGTGGATGGGCAATGGCAGACATTTAGAGACCGCATGGATGAACTACAACAATTGTACATTCCTGTCTGGCGTAAAAATAAAAAAGGGAAGGTGGATCAACCATGGCTATCAAGGGAAATCAGGGATAGTATTAAAGCCAAGAAAATGGAATACAAATTGGCCAGAAATAGCAGTAAACCCGGAGACTGGGAGAAATTTAGAACTCAGCAGAGGAGGACAAAGGGTTTGATTAGGGCAGGGAGAATGGAGTACGAGAAGAAGCTTGCAGGGAACATTAAGACGGATTGCAAAAGTTTCTATAGATATGTAAAGAGAAAAAGGTTAGTAAAGACAAACGTAGGTCCCCTGCAGTCAGAATCAGGGGAAGTCATAACGGGGAACAAAGAAATGGTGGACCAATTGAACAAGTACTTTGGTTCGGTATTCACTAAGGAGGACACTAACAACCTTCCGGATATAAAAGGGGTCAGAGGGTCTAGCAAGGAGGAGGAACTGAGGGAAATCCTTATTAGTCAGGAAATTGTGTTGGGGAAATTGATGGGATTGAAGGCCGATAAATCCCCAGGGCCTGATGGTCTGCATCCCAGAGTACTTAAGGAGGTGGCCTTGGAAATAGCAGATGCATTGACAGTCATTTTCCAACATTCCATAGACTCTGGATCAGTTCCTATGGAGTGGAGGGTAGCCAATGTAACCCCACTTTTTAAAAAAAAGAGGGAGAGAGAAAACAGGGAATTATAGACCGGTCAGCCTGACATCGGTAGTGGGTAAGATGAAGATCCCGCACAAGAGATTAATGTGCAAAGTTAAAGCACATGGGATTGGGGGTAGTGTGCTGACATGGATTGAGAACTGGTTGTCAGACAGGAAGCAAAGAGTAGGAGTAAATGGGTACCTTGTCGAAAGCCTTCTGAAAGTCCAAATATACCACATCAACTGGTTCTCCCTTGTCCACTCTACTGGAAACATCCTCAAAAAATTCCAGAAGATTTGTCAAGCATGATTTCCCTTTCACAAATCCATGCTGACTTGGACCTATCGTGTCACCTCTTTCCAAATGCGCTGCTATGACATCCTTAATAATTGATTCCATCATTTTACCCACTACCGATGTCAGGCTGACCGGTCTATAATTCCCTGTTTTCTCTCTCCCTCCTTTTTTAAAAAGTGGGGTTACATTGGCTACCCACCACTCCATAGGAACTGATCCAAAGTCGATGGAATGTTGGAAAATGACTGTCAATGCATCCGCTATTTCCAAGGCCACCTCCTTAAGTACTCTGGGATGCAGACCATCAGGCCCTGGGGATTTATCAATCCCATCAATTTCCCCAACACAATTTCCCGACTAATAAGGATTTCCCTCAGTTCCTCCTTCTTACTAGACCCTCTGACCCTTTTTATGTCCGGAAGGTTGTTTGTGTCCTCCTTAGTGAATACCGAACCAAAGTACTTGTTCAATTGGTCTGCCATTTCTTTGTTCCCCATTATGACTTCCCCTGATTCTGACTGCAGGGGACCTACGTTTGTCTTTACTAACCTTTTTCTCTTTACATATCTATAGAAGCTTTTGCAGTCCGTCTTAATGTTCCCTGCAAGCTTCCTCTCGTACTCTATTTTCCCTGCCCTAATCAAACCCTTTGTCCTCCTCTGCTGAGTTCTAAATTTCTCCCAGTCCCCGGGTTCTCTGCTATTTCTGGCCAATTTGTATGCCACTTCCTTGGCTTTAATACTATCCCTGATTTCCCTTGATAGCCACGGTTGAGCCACCTTCCCTTTTTTATTTTTACGCCAGACAGGGATGTACAATTGTTGTAGTTCATCCATGCGGTCTCTAAATGTCTGCCATTTCCCATCCACAGTCAACCCCTTAAGTATCATTCACCAATCTATCCTAGCCAATTCACGCCTCATACCTTCAAAGTTACCCTTCTTTAAGTTCTGGACCATGGTCTCTGAATTAACTGTTTCATTCTCCATCCTAATGCAGAATTCCACCATATTATGGTCACTCTTCCCCAAGGGGCCTCGCACAACGAGATTGCTAATTAATCCAGTCTAAGATGGCCTCCCTCCTAGTTGGTTCCTTGACATATTGGTCTCGAAAATTATCCCTTATGCACTCCAGGAAATCCTCCTCCACCGTATTGCTTCCAGTTTGGTAAGCCCAATCTATATGCATATTAAAGTAACCCATGATAACTGCTGCACCTTTATTGCATGCACCCCTAATTTCCTGTTTGATGCCCTCCCCAACATCACTACTACTGTTTGGAGGTCTGTACACAACTCCCACTAACGTTTTTTGCCCTTTGGTGTTCTGCAGCTCTACCCATATAGATTCCACATCATCCAAGCTAATGTCCTTCCTAACTATTGCATTAATCTCCTCTTTAACCAGCAATGCTACCCCACCTCCTTTTCCTTTTATTCTATCCTTCCTGAATGTTGAATACCCCTTGGATGTTGAGTTCTCAGCCCTGATCATCCTGGAGCCACGTCTCTGTAATCACAGTCACATCATATCCGTTAACATCTATTTGCACAGTTAATTCATCCACCTTATTACGGATACTCCTTGCATTAAGACACAAAGCCTTCAGGCTTGTTTTTTTAACACCCTTTGTCCT
Organism: Pristiophorus japonicus; assembly: GCF_044704955.1. Lineage (NCBI taxonomy): Eukaryota > Metazoa > Chordata > Chondrichthyes > Pristiophoridae > Pristiophorus > Pristiophorus japonicus. The sequence continues at coordinate 119,983 of NW_027254711.1, read as the reverse complement.
TTTAGAATTATGATGTAGTGTGGCCCTTTTTGTTTCTTGCCTTTGTTTACTCGGCTTTGCACTATTGCTTTTTACCTTTCTACCATCTATTTCTGACTCCATATTACTTCGCCCTGTCTCGCTGCAGAGGTTCCCATCCCCCTGCCATATTAGTTTAAACACTCCCGAACTGCATTAGCAAAGCAGTCCATACCCGCATACAGCAAGACCTGGACAACATTCAGGCTTGGGCTGGTAAGTGGCAAGTTACATTCGCGCCGCACAAGTGCCAGGGCAATGACCATCTCCAACAAGCGAGAGTCTAACCATCTCCTTTGGCATTCAACGGCATTACCATCGTTGGAACCCCCACCAGCAATATCCTGGGGGTCACCATTGACCAGAAACTTAACTGGACCAGCCCCACCATCATTATCATCATAGGCAGTCCCTCGGAACTTCTAAAGTGAGTTCTCTGGTGACTGTTCAGTCCAATACGAGAGCCACAGTCCCTGTCACAGGTGGGACAGACATGCGTCGGGGGAAGGGGAGGGTGGGACAGGTTTTCCGCACGCTCCTTCCGCTGCCTGCGCCTGTCCTCTTCACGCTCGTGGCGTTGAGATTTGAAGAACGCAACGCCCTCCCTGATGGTCTTTAGGCCAGGGACTCCCAGGTGTCGGTGGGGATGTTGCACTTTATATCAGAGAGGGCTTTGAGGGTGGTCCCTTGTAACGTTTCCTCTGCCCGCCTTTGGCCCGTTTGCCCGTGAAGGAGTTCCGAGTAGAGCGCTTGCTTTGGGAGTCTCGTGTCTGGCATGTAAACTATGTGGCCCTGCCCAGCGGAGCTGGTCGAGTGTGTGGTCAGTGCTTCGATGCTGGGGATGTTGGGCCTGGTCGAGGACGCTAACGTTGGTGCGTCTGTCCTCCCGGGGGATTTGCAGGATCTTGCGGAGACACCGTTGGTGGTATTTCTCCAGCGACTTGAGGTGTCTACTGTACATGGTCGATGTCTCTGAGCCACACAGGAGGGCGGGTATCACTACAGCCCTGTAGACCATGAGCTGGGGGTGAGATACCTACTGTACATGGTCCATGTCTCTGAGCCACACAGGAGGGCGGGTATCACTACAGCCCTGTAGACCATGAGCTGGGGGTGAGATACCTACTGTACATGGTCCATGTCTCTGAGCCATACAGGAGGGCGGGTATCACTACAGCCCTGTAGACCATGAGCTGGGTGGTGGATTTGAGGGGCCTGCTCTTCAAACACTCTTTTCCTCAGGCGGCCAAAGGCTGCACTGGCGCACTGGAGGCGGTGTTGGATCTCGTCGTCAATGTCTGCCCTTGTTGATAGGAGTCCCCCGAGGTATGGGAAATGTCCACGTTGTCCGGGGCCGGGCCGTGGATCTTGATGACTGGGGGACAGTGCTGTGTGGTGAGGACAGGCTGTTGGAGGACCTTTAAGTTACTGATGTTAAGCGTAAGATACATGCTTTCATATGCCTCGGTGAATACTTCGACCAGCCCCATAAATACTGTGTGTACAAGAGCGGGTCAGAGGCTGGGTATTCTGTGACCAGTGTCTCACCTCCTGACTCCCCCAAAGCCTCTCCACCATCGACAAGACACAAGTCAGGAGTGTGAGGGAACACTCCCCACTTGCCTGGATGAGTTGCAGCTCCAACAAACACTCGAGAAGCTCGACACCATCCAGGACAAAGCAGCCCCGCTCGATGGGCCACGTTACCCACCTCCTTCAACACTCACTCCCTCCACCACCGGCGCACCGTGGCTGCAGTATGTACCATCTACAAGATGCACTGCAGCAACTCGCCAAGGCTTCTTCAGCAGCACCTCCCAAACCTGCGACCTCTACCACCTAGAAGGACAAGGGCAGCAGGAGCATGGGAAACTATTTTCTATGTTTCTATGGAACACCACCCCCTCCATATTCCCCTCCCAGTCACACACCATCCCGACTTGGAAATATATCGGCCGTTCCTTCATCGTCGCTGGGTCACAATCCTGGAACTCCCTCCCTGACAGCAACCTTCACCACACGGGACTGCAGCGGTTCAAGAAGGAGGCTCACCACCACCTTCTCAAGGGGCGACGAGGGATGGGCAAGAAATGCTGGGCCTGGCCAGCAGATGCCCAGATCCTCAAGGAACAAATTTTTAAATGATCTGAACACCCGAGGTTTTCCCACTGGAGCTGCCAAGTCCGTCAGCAAACTCTGGCCGCGACTTACAGGTCAACAAAGGCATGCAAGGAGGGGAAGAGGGGATCGTTGGTCGCCTCGAAGATGTTGTTCAAGGTCCCTCCGCAGTAAACGTGCACGAGGTTGTGCATGCTGGTGACGAACGTGTCCGGACGCTGAGGGTCAATGAATCCTGCGAGAGAGAGAGAGAGAGCGTTTAGGAGATTCGGGGGGGGGGGGGAAATAAATCAGCGCCAAACCACATTCGGGCACGGCTGAACGAACGCGAGGCGCAGATTCACCGTACCCAACCACCCCCTCCGCCTCTCCCATCCCCGCCAACTTGGTCCCAATTCCCGGGGTCAACAGGTGGAGAAAAATGGACGCATACATTCCCCAGAGTTTACAACTTGCATGGATTATATTATTATTCCTTCAATTCCTCCAGTGTTGTTGGAGCTGCAACTCAACCAGGCAAGTGGAGAATATTTTTACAATATATATTAACAATTGAGTGCAAAGGAATTGAGTGTAGTATCTCCAAGTTTGCAGATGACACTAAGCTGGGTGGCGGTGTGAGCTGTGAGGAGGACGCTAAGAGGCTGCAGGGTGACTTGGACAGGTTAGGTGAGTGGGCAAATACATGGCAGATGCAGTATAATGTGGATAAATGTGAGGTTATCCACTTTGGTGGCAAAAACACGAAGACAGAATATTATCTGAATGGTGGCAGACTAGGAAAAGGGGAGGTGCAACGAGACCTGGGTGTCATGGTTCATAAGTCATTGAAAGTTGGCATGCAGGTACAGCAGGCGGTGAAGAAGGCAAATGGTATGTTGACCTTCATAGCGAGAGGATTTGAGTATAGGGGCAGGGAGGTCTTACTGCAGTTGTACAGGGCCTTGGTGAGGCCACACCTGGAATATTGTTTTCAGTTTTGGCCTCCTAATCTGAGGAAGTACTTTCTTGCTATTGAGGGAGTGCAGCGAAGGTTCACCAGACTGATTCCAGGGATGGCTGGGCTGTCATATGAGGAGAGACTGGATCAACTGGGCCTTTATTCACTGGAGTTTAGAAGGATGAGAGGGGATCTCATAGAAACATATAAGATTCTGACGGGAATGGACAGGTCAGATGCGGGAAGAAATGTTCCCGATGTTGGGGAAGTCCAGAACCAGGGGACATAGTCTTAGGATAAGGGGTAGGCCATTTAGGTCTGAGATGAGGAGAAACTACTTCACTCAGAGAGTTGTTAACCTGTGGAATTCCCTACCACAGAAAGTTGTTGAGGCCAGTTCATTGGATATATTCAAGAGAGAGTGAGATATGGACCTTAGGGCTAAAGGGATCAAGGGGTATGGAGAGAAAGCAGGAAAGGGGTACAGAGGTGAATGATCAGCCATGATCTTATTGAATGGTGGTGCAGGCTCGAAGGGCCGAATGGCCTGCTCCTGCACCTATTTTCTATGTTTCTATTCCATCACACTCCTGACTTGTGCCTTTTAGATGGTGGAAAGGCTTTGGGGAGTCAGGAGGCAGATGGAGTAGAATGTGGGAATCTGTGAGGTTATCCGCTTTGGTAGGAAAAATAAAAAAGCAAATGATTATTTAAATGGAGAAAGATTACAAAGTGCCGCAGTACAGCGGGACCTGGGGGTTACTTGTGCATGAAACACAAAAGGTTCGTATGCAGGTACAGCAAGTGATCAGGAAGGCCAATGGTATCTTGGCCTTTATTGCAAAGGGGATGGAGTATAAAAGCAGGGAAGTCCAGTTATACAGGGTATTGGTGAGGCCACACCTGGAGTACTGCTTGCAGTTTTGGTCTCCGTATTTAAGGGGGATATACTTCCATTGGAGGCAGTTCAGAGAAGGTTCACTCGGTTGATTCCTGGGATGAAGGCATTGTCTATGAGATAGGTTGAGGAGGTTGGGCCTCTACTCATTGGAGTTTAGATGAATGAGAGGTGATCTGACTGAAACGTTGAAGATTCTGAGAGGAGCTGGACAGGCTGGATGCAGAGAGGATGTTCCCACTGATGGGGGAGACTAGAACTAGAGGGCATGGTCTTAGAATAAGGGGCCGCCCATTTAAAACTGAGATGAGGAGGAATTTCTTCTCTCAGAGGGTTGTAAATCTGTGGAATTCTCTGCCCCAGAGAGCTGTGGAGGCTGGGACATTGAATATATTTAAGGTGGAGATAGACAGATTTTTGAGCGATAAGGGAGTGAAGGGTTATGGGGAGCGGGCGGGGAAGTGGAACTGAGGACAAGATCTGAGGAAATGCTGCATTGTCAGAGGGGCAGTACTAAGGGAGCCCCGCACTGTCGGAGGGGCAGTACTGAGGGAGCGCCGCACTGTCGGAGGGGCAGTACTGAGGGAGCGCCGCACTGTCGGAGGGGCAGTACTGAGGGAGCGCCGCACTGTCAGAGGGGCAGTACTGAGGGAGCACCGCACTGTCGGAGGGGCAATACTGAGGGAGTGTCGCACTGTCGGAGGGGCAGTACTGAGGGAGCGCCGCACTGTCGGAGGGGCAGTACTGAGGGAGTGTCGCACTGTCGGAGTGGCAGTACTGATGGAATGCCACACTGTTGGAGGGGCAGTACTGAGGGAGCGCCGCACTGTCGGAGGGGCAGTACTGAGGGAGTGCCGCACTGTCGGAGGGGCAGTACTGAGGTAGCCATGCACTGTCGGAGGGGTAGTACTGAGGGAGCCCCTCACTGTCGGAGGGGCAGTACTGAGGGAGCCCCTCACTGTCGGAGGGGCAGTACTGAGGGAGTGCCGCACTGTCGGAGGGGTAGTACTGAGGGAGCCCCTCACTGTCGGAGGGGCAGTACTGAGGGATCCCTGCACTGTCGGAGGGGTAGTACTGAGGGAGCCCCTCACTGTCGGAGGGGCAGTACTGAGGGAGCCCTGCACTGTCGGAGGGGCAGTACTGAGGGAGCCCTGCACTGCCGCCGCACTGAGATGCCCGTACCTTCCAGCGCGCTGCGGAAGGAGAAGTTAGCAGCGGAGTTGAAGGGGCCCCGGTCGAAGGTGTGGAGACGGAGACAGGCGTCGACATCGGCCAGAGTCGGCAATGCGCTGAACCGCGGGTCATGTCGCTCGAAGCGCCGGATCCCACGGCCCAGCCCCGGCGGGCACACCAGGTCGAAGGTCATCTGGGACCCGCCATCGCTCGTGCAGTAGGTCTGAGGGAGAGAAAGATAGCCCAGGTCAGGCACTCTCTGGGCACGGGATCTGATACCGAGCAAAGCTCCCTCTTTGAAACAGGAAACAACAGGTTAAGTTTGATTTGCAAATATGACAAAACATCTGTTGCTGTGTATAACCACACAAGTTATGTTATGATAATTATTTTGTTATAATTACTTCTTCAATCAGGAGGGAGAAATGTACTATAGAGCGCCACCTATTGGGCTACTGTGGTGATGCAACTGCTGCTGTAACTACAATAAAAGCATCACCTGACACGTTCCTGCTAAGAGCCATCTTGTATATTTGTGCTTTAGTGATGATGTAAGAATATATCAAACTATCCAAGGGCAGGTATAGCACAGGGTTAGAAACAGAGGAAAGCTCCCTCGACACTGTTCCATCAAACACTCCCAGGGCAGGTACAGGGGGTTAGATACAGAGTAAAGCTCCCTCTAAACTGTCCCATCAAACACTCCCAGGGCAGGTACAGGGGGTTAGATACAGAGTAAAGCTCCCTCTAAACTGTCCCATCAAACACTCCCAGGGCAGATACAGGGGGTTAGATACAGAGTAAAGCTCCCTCTACACTGTCCCATCAAACACTCCCAGGACAGGTACAGGGGGTTAGATACAGAGTAAAGCTGTGCTGACGTGGATTGAGAACTGGTTGTCAGACAGGAAGCAAAGAGTAGGAGTAAATGGGTACTTTTCGGAATGGCAGCCAGTGACTAGTGGGGTACCGCAGGGTTCTGTGCTGGGGCCCCAGCTGTTTACATTGTACATTAATGATTTAGACGAGGGGATTAAATGTAGTATCTCCAAATTTGCGGATGACACGAAGTTGGGTGGCAGTGTGAGCTGCGAGGAGGATGCTATGAGGCTGCAGAGTGACTTGGATAGGTTAGGTGAGTGGGCAAATACGTGGCAGATGAAGTATAATGTGGATAAATGTGAGGTTATCCACTTTGGTGGTAAAAACAGAGAGACAGACTATTATCTGAATGGTGACAGATTAGGAAAAGGGAAGGTGCAACGAGACCTGGGTGTCATGGTACATCAGTCATTGAAGGTTGGCATGCAGGTACAGCAGGCGGTTAAGAAAGCAAATGGCATGTTGGCCTTCATAGCGAGGGGATTTGAGTACAGGGGCAGGGAGGTGTTGCTACAGTTGTACAGGGCCTTGGTGAGGCCACACCTGGAGTATTGTGTACAGTTTTGGTCTCCTAACTTGAGGAAGGACATACTTGCTATTGAGGGAGTGGAGCGAAGATTCACCAGACTGATTCCCGGGATGGTGGGACTGACCTATCGAGAAAGACTGGATCAACTGGGCTTGTATTCACGGGAGTTCAGAAGAGTGAGAGGGGACCTCATAGAAACGTTTAAAATTCTGACGGGTTTGGACAGGTTGGATGCAGGAAGAATGTTCCCAATGTTGGGGAAGTCCAGAACCAGGGGTCACAGTCTAAGGATAAGGGGTAAGCCATTTAGGACCGAGATAAGGAGAAACTTCTTCACCCAGAGAGTGGTGAACCTGTGGAATTCTCTACCACAGGAAGTAGTTGAGGCCAATTCACTAAATATATTCAAAAGGGAGTTAGATGAAGTCCTTACTACTCGGGGGATCAAGGGGTATGGCGTGAAAGCAGGAAGTGGGTACTGAAGTTTCATGTTCAGCCATGAACTCGTTGAATGGTGGTGCAGGCTAGAAGGGCTGAATGGCCTGCTCCTGCACCTATTTTCTATGTTTCTATGTTACACTGTCCCATCAAACACTCCCAGGGCAGGTACAGCACGGGTTAAATATAGAGTAAAGCTCCCTCTACACTGTCCCATCAAACACTCCCAGGGCAGGTACAGCATGGGTTAGATATAGAGTAAAGCTCCCTCTACACTGTCCCATCAAACACTCCCAGGGCAGGTACAGGGGGTTAGATACAGAGTAATGCTCCCTCGACACTGTCCCATCAAACACTCCCAGGGCAATTCCAGCATGGGTTAGATACAGAGTAAAGCTCCCTCTACACTGTCCCATCAAACATTCCCAGGGCAGGTACAGGGGGTCAGATACAGAGTAAAGCTCCCTCTACACTGTCCCATCAAACACTTCCGGGGCAGGTACAGGGGGTTAGATACAGAGTAAAGCTCCCTCTACACTGTCCAATAAAACACTCCCAGGGCAGGTACAGCACAGGGTTAGATACAGAGTAAAGCTCCCTCTACACTGTCCCATCAAACACTCCAAGGGCAGGTACAACACGGGGTTAGATACAGAGTAAAGTTCCCTCTACACTGTCCCATCAAACACTCCCAGGGCAAGTACAGGGGGTTAGATACAGAGTAAAGCTCCCTCTACACTATCCCATCAAACACTCCCAGCGCAGGTACAGGGGGTTAGATACAGAGTAAAGCTCCCTCTACACTGTCCCGTCAAACACTCCCAGGGCAGGTACAGGGGGTTAGATACAGAGTAAAGCTCCCTCTACACTGTCCCATCAAACACTCCCAGGGCAGGTACAGCACGGGGTTAGATACAGAGTAAAGCTCCCTCTACACTGTCCCATCAAACACTCCCAGGGCAGGTACAGGGGGTTAGATACAGAGTAAAGCTCCCTCTACACTGTCCCATCAAACACTCCCAGGGCAGGTACAGGGGGTTAGATACAGAGTAAAGCTCCCTCTACACTGTCCCATCAAACACTCCCAGGGCAGGTACAGGGGGTTAGATACAGAGTAAAGCTCCCTCTACACTGTCCCATCAAACACTCCCAGGGCAGGTACAGGGGGTTAGATACAGAGTAAAGCTCCCTCTACACTGTCCCATCAAACACTCCCAGGGCAGGTACAGGGGGTTAGATACAGAGTAAAGCTCCCTCGACACTGTCCCATCAAACACCCCCAGGGCAGGTACAGCACGGGGTTAGATACAGAGTAAAGCTCCCTCTGCACTGTCCCATCAAACACTCACAGGGCAGGTGCAGGGGGTTAGATACAGAGTAAAGCTCCCTCGACACTGTCCCATCAAACACCCCCAGGGCAGGTACAGCACGGGGTTAGATACAGAGTAAAGCTCCCTCTGCACTGTCCCATCAAACACTCACAGGGCAGGTGCAGCACAGGGTTTGATACAGAGTAAAGCTCCCTCTACACTGTCCCATCAAACACCCCCAGGGCAGGTACAGCACGGGGTTAGATACAGAGTAAAGCTCCCTCTACACTGTCCCATCAAACACTCGCAGGGCAGGTGCAGCACAGGGTTTGATACAGAGTAAAGCTCCCTCTACACTGTCCCATCAAACACTCCCAGGGCAGGTACAGGGGGTTAGATACAGAGTAAAGCTCCCTCTACACTGTCCCATCAAACACTCCCAGGGCAGGTACAGGGGGTTAGATACAGAGTAAAGCTCCCTCTACAGTGTCCCATCAAACTCTCCCAGGACAGGTACAGCACGGGGTTAGATATAGAGTAAAGCTCCCTCTAAACTGTCCCATCAAACACTCCCAGGGCAGGTACAGCACGGGGTTAGATACAGAGTAAAGCTCCCTCTACACTGTCCCATCAAACACTCCCAGGGCAGGTACAGGGGGTTAGATACAGAGTAAAGCTCCCTCTACACTGTCCCATCAAACTCTCCCAGGACAGGTACAGCACGGGGTTAGATATAGAGTAAAGCTCCCTCTACACTGTCCCATCAAACACTCCCAGGGCAGGTACAGCACGGGGTTAGATACAGAGTAAAGCTCCCTCTACACTGTCCCATCAAACACTCCCAGGGCAGGTACAGGGGGTTAGATACAGAGTAAAGCTCCCTCTACACTGTCCCATCAAACACTCCCAGGGCAGGTACAGGGGGTTAGATACAGAGTAAAGCTCCCTCTACACTGTCCCATCAAACACTCGCAGGGCAGGTACAGCACGGGTTAAATACAGAGTAAAGCTCCCTCTACACTGTCCCATCAAACACTCCCAGGGCAGGTACAGCATGGGTTAGATATAGAGTAAAGCTCCCTCTACACTGTCCCATCAAATACTCCAAGGGCAGGTACAGGGGGTTAGATACAGAGTAAAGCTCCCTCTACACTGTCCCATCAAACACTCCCAGGGCAGGTACAGGGGGTTAGATACAGAGTAAAGCTCCCTCTACACTATCCCATCAAACACTCCCAGGGCAGGTAGAACATGGGGTTAGATACAGAGTAAAGCTCCCTCTACACTTTACTATCTAACACTCCCAGGGCAGGTACAGCACGGGTTAGATACAGAGTAAAGCTCCCTCTACACTGTCCCATCAAACACTCCCAGGGCAGGTACAGGGGGTTAGATACAGAATAAAGCTCCCTCTACACTATCCCATCAAACACTCCCAGGGCAGGTACAGCACGGGGTTAGATACAGAGTAAAGCTCCCTCTACACTGTCCCATCAAACACTCCCAGGGCAGGTACAGGGGGTTAGATACAGAGTAAAGCTCCCTCTACACTGTCCCATCAAACACTCCCAGGGCAGATACAGCACGGGGTTAGATACAGAGTAAAGCTCCCTCTACACTGTCCCATCAAACACTCCCAGGGCAGGTACAGGGGGTTAGATACTGAGTATCGCTGAGAGAGCCCTTACCCGCAATGAGCCGAACACGGAGCGCCGGGAGAGCCCTTTCCCGCAATGAGCCGAACACGGAGCGCCGGGAGAGCCCTTACCCGCCATGAGCCGAACACGGAGCGCCGGGAGAGCCCTTACCCGCCATCAGCCGAACACGGAGCGCCGGGGGAGCCCTTACCCGCCATCAGCCGAACACGGAGCGCCGGGGGAGCCCTTACCCGCCATGAGCCGAACACGGAGCGCCGGGAGAGCCCTTACCCGCCATGAGCCGAACACGGAGCGCCGGGAGAGCCCTTACCCGCCATGAGCCGAACACGGAGCGCCGGGAGAGCCAGCCGCCGGGCCCACTGCGCCCGAAGAGCTCGTCGGTGCAGACGTCACAGCCGCCCTTGCCGGCCCAGCTCCAGACGGGGATGAAGAAGGTGTCGTCGCCGGTCATGTTGCGGATCTCGGCCTCCAGGTGCAGCAGGTACATCTTGTGCCAGGTGGGGAAGGCGGTGGAGCGGTGGGCGAAGATCACGCCCTCGCCGCCGGGCACGGGCTTGGGCAGGACGTAGTGCATCCAGGTGGCCACGTGGTAGACGCTGGCCCGCCGGAAGGCCAGCGGGGCGCCGGGGGCCGGGCCGGGGCTGGCGTAGATGGCGTAGCGCTGGCTGGGCGTGCGCTTGGCGGCCGCCAGCCGCTCCACGAACAGCCGGCGCTGCGCCGGCGACAGGCGGGCCAGGTCGCGGCGCACCACCGTGTAGGGCCGCCCGCAGCCCGCCCCCCGCCAGCCGGGCCGGCACTCGCCGCAGTCCGCCCCGGCAAAGTTCCCCGCGCAGGCGCACAGCCGCCGGTAGAAGTAGGCGGGCCAGCGCAGGCGGAAGTCCCGGCCGGCAGGCCGGCCCCGCCAACCCCCCTCCGCCCCCCACCCTCCGCCGCCCGGCGACGCCTCCCGGCAACGGCCCCGCCGCGAGGCCTCGCCGCACGGTGAGCCGTCGCCCCAGAACAGGGGGCAGCACTCGCCCGCCCGCAGGTGCTCAGCCGTCGCGCACTGGATGGGGACCTGGCCGCCGGCCACGGCCAAGCGCAGCAGAAGCACCAGCCGGGTCGCCAACCGCAAAGCCATCGCGGCGTCCCAAGCTGCGGCGGGAGAGCTCGGATGGCGGCGTGGTCGGAGGCGGTAGATATATTTATGGACACACACACACACACGCGGTCGAGTCTCTCTGCGTCTCGCTGGCTCGCGCTGGCTGTTCTCCGCCTGCTCTGGTGCGCGATCTGGCCGGGCGTCTTGGGCAGAGGGAGAGACAGATTAGCATCAAGGACCAGGGCGGGACCTGAGGCCGGCCATTGTCTTTCTCCCTCGCGCTTGGCATTGGCCGAACAACATCCTGCTTGGCACACGGTCAAAGGAGCATCCGACTGCCCCGGGACTCCTCCCACGCACTAACCCCCACCCCCCCCCATCCTCCTCTCTCCCTGCTGAGCAAGGTTCTCGGTCAGCACTCCTTCAGTGCTGACTCCTCCGACAGTGCGACACTCCCTCAGTACTGCCTCCTCTGACAGTGCGGCGCTCCCTCAGTACTGCCCCTCCGACAGTGCGGCGCTCCCTCAGTACCGCCCCTCCGACAGTGCGGGGCTCCCTCAGTACTGCCCCTCCAACAGTGCGGCGCTCACTCAGTACTGCCCCTCCGACAGTGCGGGGCTCCCTTAGTACTGCCCCTCCGACAGTGCGGCGCTCCCTCAGTACTGCCCCTCCGACAGCGCAGTGCGGCACTCCCTCAGTACTGCCCCTCCAACAGTGCGGCACTCCCTCAGTATTGCCCCTCCGACAGTGCGGCACTCCTTCAGTACTGCCCCTCCGACAGTGCGGCACTCTCTCAGTACTGCCCCTCCGACAGTGCGGGGCTCCCTCAGTACTGCCCCTCCGACAGTGCGGCACTCCCTCAGTACTGCCCCTCCGACAGTACGGCACTCCCTCAGTACTGCCCCTCCGACAGTGCGGGGCTCCCTCAGTACTGCCCCTCCGACAGTACGGCACTCCCTCAGTACTGCCCCTCCGACACTCCCTCAGTACTGCCCCTCCGACAGCGCAGTACGACGCTCCCTCAGTACCGCCCCTCCGACAGCGCAGTACGGCGCTCCCTCAGTACTGCCCCTCCGACAGCGCAGTACGACGCTCCCTCAGTACCGCCCCTCCGACAGCGCAGTACGGCGCTCCCTCAGTACCGCCCCTCCGACAGCGCAGTACGGCGCTCCCTCAGTACCGCCCCTCCGACAGTGCGGCGCTCCCTCAGTACCGCCCCTCCGACAGTGCGGCACTCCCTCAGTATTGCCCCTCCGACAGTGCGGCACTCCCTCAGTACTGCCCCTCCGACAGCGCAGTACGGCACTCCCTCAGTACTGCCCCTCCGACAGTGCGGCACTCCCTCAGTATTGCCCCTCCGACAGTGCGGCACTCCCTCAGTACTGCCCCTCCGACAGTGCGGCACTCCTTCAGTGCTGCCTCTTCCGACAGTGCGGGGCTCCCTCAGTACTGCCCCTCCGACAGTGCAGCACTCCCTCAGTACTGCCCCTCCGACAGTGCGGCACTCCCTCAGTACTGCCCCTCCGACAGTGCGGCGCTCCCTCAGTACCGCCCCTCCGACAGTGCGGCGCTCCCTCAGTACCGCCCCTCCGACAGCGCAGTACGGCGCTCCCTCAAGTCTCCGTGGTGGGACTCGAACCCACGACCTTGTGACCCAGAGGCGGGGGTTGCTGCCCACTGAGCCACGGCTGACATGTCGGGAAGCGACGGGAGGAGGAGGCTCCGTGAATCTCAACGTCGCCGAGAGGAACAATCCTTCGCCCGACTCCATCCGCTTGCGCTGCGCCGTCGTGATAATTGGGGGAGTGGGGGTGGGTGTGCGGTGGGGCGCGGGGCACTGCCAAGGTCCACAGATTCCCAAAACCCCCACCCCCCCCACAGCGACACACAACATCTTGGCGGCCGTAACTCTCGAACCGGCCGCGCCTCTGGCCAAAGCTGTTCCGGTACACCCGCCCCCAGTGGCATCCATCCAGCAAAGGCAAGAACGTTTAACCCTCCGCGTCCTGTCCAACAAACCCCGCCCCCCCACTCCCCCAACTCCGCACACCCCCTCCCCCCACAACCCCGCCGTCTTGTACCCGGCTCTTAATCGCCCTCAAAGCCAGAAAGAAGGTCGGAGGGACAAGTACTGAGGGAGATACTTGCCATTGAGGGAGTGCAGCGAAGGTTCACCAGACTGATTCCTGGGATGGGGGGATTGTCCTATGAGGAGAGGTTGAGTAGACTGGGCCGATATTCTCCACAGTTTAGAAGAATGGGAGGGGATCTCATTGAAACACACACAATTCTCACAGGGCTTGACAGGGTAGATACAGGGAGGATGTTTCCCCCCCCGGGCTGGGGAGTCTAGAACCTGGGCTCACACAGTCTCAGGATAAGGGCTCGGCCATTGAGGACTGAGCTGAGGAGGAATTTCTTCACTCAGAGTGGGGTGAATCTTTGGAATTCTCTGCCCCAGAGGGCTGTGGATGCTGAGTCATTGAGTCTATTCAAGGCTGGAATCGATAGATTTTTGGATATTAAGGGAATCGAGGGATATGGGGATCGGGCGGGAAAGTGGAGTTGAGGTTGAAGATCAGCCCATGGTCGTATTAAATGGCGGAGCAGGCTCGAGGGGCCGAATGGCCCACTCCTGCTCCTGTTTCTGATGTTCTTATCTATGGGTTTTAAGAAGGGGAAGCTATGCAGCAAAGCTTGATGGTTAATGAACCATCCATTGTATTAACCTTAGTATAGACTCATGGAAGCGTACATATTTAGTCGAACAAGGACAGTAAAATATTTAGGAATATAGATTATAGCTGCATGGGAGCAGGATGGTATTGACTGGTAGTTTTGACAAGAGGGAGTCTTGGGAGAGGGATAAGGAGGCAGCACCCCGGGAAACAAAGTTAATCAACATGTCATGAGGAACTGAGGCAAAGTGGACACCACTGAACGACATATTCCGGGAGGGTGACGTGTGATGGGAGCTGGACAGGTGGGGGAAGGACCAATCAGAGCCAGTCTGAGCAGTGGGCCAATCGGTGGCCGTGTAGGAGGGTCACGCACCTCGAAAAACTGTATCATTTTAATTGTAAAACCTCTGTTCTGAGCAGGTTCATCCGTGCGACCTTCCCCTGCGTGCTTGAATAAAAACCGGTTGAACCGAGGTTTTGGTTGAGTGAATCCATGGTCGCTATACGGGCGGCTGTCGCTTCCTTATAACAGGGAGTTCACCCCGAAGATGAGAACTCTTCCTTCTACCCCAACAATTAATGACTGACATGATGGGATAGGGAGCCACATATTCGGATTTGCCGATGCCTCGGGTAGGTGACACTGTAAACAGTGTCGATGAAAGCATCAAGTTACAAAGGGATATCGACAGATTAAGGGAAGGGGCAAAACTGGGGAAAATGGATTTCAATGTAAGCAAATCATAGAACGGTCACAGCACAGAAGGCCATTCGGCCCATCGAATCGGTGACCGCTCTCTGCAAGAGCACCTCAGCCAGTCCCACTCTCCCGCCCTTTCCCCGTAGCCCGGCAAATATTTATCCTTCAGGAACTTATCCAACTCAATTTTGAAAGCCGCGATTGAGTCTGCCTCCAGCACCCTCTCAGGCAGCGCACATTCCAGATCCTAAACACTCGCTGCGTAAAAATGTTTCTCTTATATCACCTTTGGTTCTTTTAAGTGTCAGCTGTGGTTCAGTGGGCAGCACTCTGGCCTCGGAGTCAAAAGGTTGTGGGTTCAAGTCCCGCTTGAGCACATAAATCTAGGCTGACAGTCCAGTTCAGTACTGAGGGAGTGCCGCACTGTCGGAGGGGCAGTACTGGGGGAGCTCCGCACTGTCGGAGGGGCAGTACTGGGGGAGCTCCGCACTGTCGGAGGGGCAGTACTGGGGGAGCTCCGCATTGTCGGAGGGGCAGTACTGGGGGAGCTCCGCACTGTCGGAGGGGCTGTACTGGGGGAGCTCCGCACTGTCGGAGGGGCGGTACTGGGGGAGCTCCGCACTGTCGGAGGGGCGGTACTGAGGGAGTGCCGCACTGTCGGAGGGGCGGTACTGAGGGAGTGCTGCACTGTCGGAGGGGCAGTACTGAGGGAGTGCCGCACTGTCGGAGGGGCAGTACTGGGGGAGCTCCGCACTGTCGGAGGGGCAGTACTGAGGGAGCTCCGCACTGTGGGAGGGGCAGTACTGAGGGAGTGCCGCACTGTCGGAGGGGCAGTACTGAGGGATCCCGCACTGTCGGAGGTGCAGTACTGAGGGAGTGCCGCACTGTCGGAGGGGCAGTACTGAGGGAATACCGCACTGTCAGAGGGCCATCTTTCAGATGAGACGTTAAACCGAGGCCCCATCTGCCCTCTCAAGTGGAGGTTAAACTCCTATAGCACTATTTCAAACAAAAGCGTGAGAGTTATCCCCGGTATCCTGGCCAATATTTATCCCTCAATGAACATAGGTTCACTCGGTTGATCCCGGGGATGAGGGTGTTGACTTATGAGGAAAGGTTGAGGAGGTTGGACCTCTACTCATTGGAGTTCAGAAGAATGAGAGGTGATCTTATGGAAACGTATCAGATTATGAGGGGGCTCGACAAGGTGGATGCAGAGAGGATGTTCCCACTGATGGGGGAGACTAGAACTAGGGGGCATGGTCTTAGAATAAGGGGCCGCCCATTTAAAACTGAGATGAGGAGGAATTTCTTCTCTCAGAGGGTTGTAAATCTGTGGAATTCTCTGCCCCAGAGAGCTGTGGAGGCTGGGACATTGAATATATTTAAGGTAGAGATACACAGATTTTTGAGCGATAAGGGAGTGAAGGGTTATGGGGAGCGGGCGGGGAAGTGGAGCTGAGTCCATGATCGGATCAGCCCATGGTCGTATTAAATGGCGGAGCAGGCTCGAGGGGCCGAATGGCCGGCTCCTGCTCCTATTTCTGATGGTCTTATAACAAAAAAACAGATTATCTGGATCAATATCACAATGCTATTTGTGGGAGCTTGCTGTGCGCAAATTGGCTGCCGTGTTTCCTACATTACAACAGTGACTACACTCCAAAAGTACTTCATTGGCCGTAAAGCACTTTGAGATGTCTGGTGGTCGTGAAAGGCACCATATAAATGCAAGGAAAGGCAGCACCTCTGACAGTGCAGCACTCCCTCAGTACTGCCCCTCCGACAGTGCGGTCCTCCCTCAGTACTGCCCCTCCGACAGTGCGGTCCTCCCTCAGTACTGCCCCTCCGACAGTGCGGCACTCCCTCAGTACTGCCCCTCCGACAGTGCGGCACTCCCTCAGTACTGCCCCTCCGACAGTGCGGCGCTCCCTCAGTACTGCCCCTCCGACAGTGCGGCACTCCCTCAGTACTGCCCCTCCGACAGTGCGGCACTCCCTCAGTACTGCCCCTCCGACAGTGCGGCACTCCCTCAGTACTGCCCCTCCGACAGTGCGGCACTCCCTCAGTACTGCCCCTCCGACAGTGCGGCACTCCCTCAGTACTGCCCCTCCGACAGTGCGGCACTCCCTCAGTTCTGCCCCTCCGACAGTGCGGCACTCCCTCAGTACTGCCCCTCCGACAGTGCAGCACTCCCTCAGTACTGCCCCTCCGACAGTGCGGCACTCCCTCAGTACTGCCCCTCCGACAGTGCGGCACTCCCTCAGTACTGCCCCTCTGACAGTGCGGCACTCCCTCAGTACTGCCCCTCTGACAGCGCAGTACGGCACTCCCTCACTACTGCCTCTAGATATTTGTGCTCGAGTGCCTGGAGTGGGACTCGAACCCACAACCTTCTGACTCGGAGGCAAGGGTGTTACCCAACGAGCCAATTGGTGAATCGTGAACTCTGCTCCTCTCTCCCTGGAACCTCCCTGACCCCCCGAGCTTTTTCGGTTGCTGTCGGAGAGAACGCCGTTTGGACTATAAACTTCAGTTCCCAGGGGTGGCCGTTGCCAAACATCTCGATAGCAATCTGGTGCCCACGGCAGAAAGCAAACAAAATTTATAGCTCCCTTGTAAGTCTCGATCAAGAGTGGCGATTGGGGTAATTTATCTGCGGCAGGTCGTTGAGATTAGATCACAGCTCTTTGTCCGGCTCAACAGGACAGGTTGTACCACAACCGACAAGCTTGACTCAACAAGGCTCAAACTCAACACTCCAGCGAGCACCATCATCATCATCATAGTCAGTCCCTCGGAATCGAGGAAGACTTGCTCCCACTCTTAACATGAGTCCTTCGGTGGCCGAACAGCCCCAATACGGGAGCCACAGTCCCTGTCACAGGTGGGACAGACAGACGTTGAGGGAAGGGGAGGGTGGGACAGACAGACGTTGAGGGAAGGGGAGGGTGGGACAGATAGACGTTGAGGGAAGGGGAGGGTGGGACAGACAGACGTTGAGGGAAGGGGAGGGTGGGACTGGTTTGCCGCACGCTCCTTCCGCTGCCTGCGCTTGGTTTCTGCGCGCTCTCGGCGACGAGACTCGAGGTGCTCAGCGCCCCCTCCCGGATGCACTCCCTCCACTTGGAGCGGACTGGTCTTTGGGCCCAGGGACTCCCAGGTGTCGGTGGGGATGTTGCACTTTATATCGGGGAGGGCTTTGAGGGTGGTCCCTTGTAACGTTCCCTCTGCCCACCTTTGGCCCGTTTGCCCGTGAAGGAGTTCCCGAGTAGAGCGCTGGCTTTGGGGAGTCTCGTGTCTGGGGGGGGGGACATGCGGACAATGTGGCCCTGCCCAGCGGAGCTGGTCGAGTGTGGTCAGTGCTTCGATGGCTGGGGATGTTGGGCCTGGTCGAGGACGCTAACGTTGGTGCGTCTGTCCTCCCGGGGGATTTGCAGGATCTTGCGGAGACAGCGTTGGTGGTGTTTCTCCAGCGACTCGAGGTGTCTACTGTACATGGTCCGTGTCTCTGAGCCACACAGGAGGGCGGGTATCACTACAGCCCTGTAGACCATGAGCTGGGGGTGAGATACCTACTGTACATGGTCCGTGTCTCTGAGCCATACAGGAGGGCGGGTATCACTACAGCCCTGTAGACCATGAGCTGGGTGGTGAGATACCTACTGTACATGGTCCATGTCTCTGAGCCATACAGGAGGGCGGGTATCACCACAGCCCTGTAGACCATGAGCTGGGGGTGAGGTACCTACTGTACACGGTCCGTGTCTCTGAGCCACACAGGAGGGCGGGTATCACTACAGCCCTGTAGACCATGAGCTGGGGGTGAGATACATCCTGTACATGGTCCATGTCTCTGAGCCACACAGGAGGGCGGGTATCACTACAGCCCTGTAGACCATGAGCTCGGTGGTGGATTTGAGGGGCCTGGTCTTCAAACACTCTTTTCCTCAGGCGACCGAAGGCTGCACTGGCGCACTGGAGGCGGTGTTGTATCTCGTCGCCAATGTCGGCTCTTGTTGATAGGAGGCTCCTGAGATATGGGAAATGGTCCACGGTGTCCAGGGCCGGGCCATGGATCTTGATGACTGGAGGGCAGTGCTGTCCGGTGAGGACAGGCTGGTGGAGGACCTTTGTCTTACGGATGTTTAGCGTAAGGCCCATGCTCTCGTACCCCTCGGTAAATACGTTGACTATGTCTAGGAGTTCAGCCTCTATGTGCGCAGATGCAGGCATCGTCTGCATACTGTAGCTCGATGACAGAGGTTGGGGTGGTCTTGGAGCTGGCCTGGAGACGGTGAAGGTTGAACAGGTTCCCACTGGTTCTATAGTTTAGTTCCACTTGTTGACTGAGGTGGAGCATGGGAGCGAGGAAGATTGAGAAGGGGGTTGGGGTGAAGACTCAGTCCTGTTTGACCCCGGTCCGGACGTGGATTGGGTCTGTAATGGATCCGTTGGTAAGGATCACGGCCTGCATGTCGTCGCGGAGCAGGCGGAGGATGGTGACGTGCTTTTGGGGGCATCCGAAACGGAGGAGGACGCTCCATAGACCCTCGCGGTTGACAGCGTCGAAGGCCTTTGCGAGGTCACGTCGAGTGAGCACAGTCGTCAGCTGACAGCGACACTCAGCCCATCGAGCTTGTCCCAAGCCCGCCCTCCCTCCAGCTCTCACTCCCCCACAACGAGCCGTCCATATCCCCTCGCAATGACGCCCCACCCTCCGACTTTCTGCATCTTCTTGGTCAAGGGAAGCGTTGGTCCGGGGCCGGAAATGTAAATAAACACCGAAAATGCTGGAAGCGCTCAACAGGTTGGACAGCACCTGTGGAGAGAGAAACAGGGTCAACGTTCGGGGTCTCTGACCCTCCTCGTCATAGGGGCCATAGTTCGAAATGTAACATAGAAACATAGAAAATAGGTGCAGGAGTAGGCCATTCGGCCCTTCGAGCCTGCACCACCATTCGATAAGATCATGGCTGATCATTCCCTCAGTACCCCTTTCCTGCTTTCTCTCCATACCCCTCGATCCCTTTAGCCGTAAGGGCCCACATCTAACTCCCTCTTGAATATATCCAACAAACTGGCCTCAACAACTCTCTGTGGTAGAGAATTCCACAGGTTCACCACTCTCTGGGTGAAGAAGTTTCTCCTCATCTCGGTCCTAAATGGCTTACCCCTTATCCTTAGACTGTGTCCCCTGGTTCTGGACTTCCCCAATATCGGAAACATTCTACCTGCATCTAACCTGTCCAGTCCCGTCAGAATTTTATATGTTACTGTGAGATCCCCTCTCATCCTTCTAAACTCCAGTGAATATAAGCCTAGTCGATCCAGTCTTTCTTCATATGTCAGTCCTGCCATCCCGGGAATCAGTCTGGTGAACCTTCGCTGCACTCCCTCAATAGCAAGAACGTCCTTCCTCAGATTAGGAGACCAAAACTGAACACAATATTCCAGGTGTGACCTCGCCAAGGCCCTGTACAACTGCAGTAAGACCTCCCTGCTCCTATACTCAAATCCTCTCGCTATGAAGGCCAACATACCATTTGCCTTCTTCACCGCCTGCTGTACCTGCATGCCAACTTTCAATGACTGATGTACCATGACACCCAGGTCTCGTTGCACCTCCCCTTTTCCTAATCTGTCACCATTCAGATAATATTCTGCCTTCCTGTTTTTGCCACCAAAGTGGATAACCTCACATTTATCCACATTATACTGCATCTGCCATGCATTTGCCCACTCATCTAACCTGTCCAAGTCACTCTGCAGCCTCATAGCATCCTCCTCACAACTTAGTGTCATCTGCAAACTTGGAGATATTACACTCAATTCCTTCATCCAAATCATTAATATATATTGTAAATAGCTGGGGTCCCAGCACTGAGCCCTGTGGCACCCCACTAGTCACTGCCTGCCATTCTGAAAAGGACCGGTTTATCCCGACTCTCTGCTTCCTGTCTGCCAACCAGTTCTCTATCCACGTCAGTACATTACCCCCAATACCATGTGCTTTAATTTTGCACACCAATCTCTTGTGTGGGACCTTGTCAAAAGCCTGTTGAAAGTCCAAATACACCACATCCACTGGTTCTCCCCTGTCCACTCTACTCGTTACATCCTCAAAAAATTCCAGAAGGTTTGTCAAGCATGATTTCTCCTTCATAAATCCATGCTGACTTGGACCAATCCTGGTCAACATACCATTTGTTTTCCTAACTGCTTGCTGTACCTGCATGTTAACTTTCAGTGATTGTTGTACAAGAACCCCTCTGAACGCCAACATTTCACAATCGTTCACTGTTTAAAAAATACTCTGCTTTCCTATTTTTCCTACCAAAGTGGCTAACATCACATTTCTCCCGAGTATATTCCATCTACCATGATGCCCACTGTTCTCTGCATTGTTGGCTTCATTATCTGTATCTCATAATGAAGAGATAGAGTCAGACTGAATACTGTGAGCTCAAAAGTAAAGTGTGACCTTAGTCTTTTATTGCAGGTCTCCAGAGTGCCTCTCCAAGCCTGTGAGGCCTCCTTAAGTACCTGTGCTCCCAAGGGATTATGGGATTCCTTGGGACTCACTTAGCCTGAATATTTCCCCTTGAAATCTCTTTGCATCCTCCGCACAAGAGATGGAGAGAGGGAGATGGGAGGGGTTGATTGATAGAGAGAGAGAGAGGGGAGGGGTTAAGATTGAGAGAGAGAGAGAAAGAGAGAGAGGGGAGGGATTGAGACAGAGAGAAAGGTTGGGATGGAGAGAGAGAGCGGTTGAAATGGAGAGAGAAAGAGAGAGGAGGGATTGAGATGGAGAGAAAGGTTGGGATGGAGAGAGAGAGCGGTTGAGATGGAGAGAGAAAGAGAGAGAGAGAGAGAGAGGAGGGATTGAGATGGAGAGAAAGGTTGGGATGGAGAGAGAGAGCGGTTGAGATGGAGAGAGAAAGAGAGAGAGAGAGAGAGAGGAGGGATTGAGATGGAGAGAAAGGTTGGGATGGAGAGAGAGAGAGCGGTTGAGATGGAGAGAGAAAGAGAGAGAGAGAGAGAGGAGGGATTGAGATGGAGAGAAAGGTTGGGATGGAGAGAGAGAGCGGTTGAGATGGAGAGAGAAAGAGAGAGAGAGAGAGAGGAGGGATTGAGATGGAGAGAAAGGTTGGGATGGAGAGAGAGAGCGGTTGAGATGGAGAGAGAAAGAGAGAGAGAGGCTATGATAGAGACTGACCAAGAGCTTATTTTCTATGTAAACTTGTATTTACTCTGTACAGCCACCAGAGGGCTCATCCCCTGGAGTCCCAAGGGATCCCATAATCCCTTGGGAGCACAGGTATTTAAGGAGGTCTCACAGGTTGGAGAGGCACTCTGGAGACCTGCAATAAAAGACTACGGTCACACTTTACTTTGAGCTCACAGTGTTCAGTCTGACTCTATCAACTGGCGACGAGATACAGATAATGAAGCCAATGATGCAGAGAACAGTGGGCATCCTGGAGAAATTGTCAGAGGGAGATGATTGGGGAAACCTTCGTGGAGTGACTCGGCCAATACTTCGTGGCCAATGAGCTGGACGGAGAAGTGAACGCTGCCAAATGAAGAGCGATTCTCCTCACTGTATGTGGGGCACCAACGTGTGGCCTCATGAAAAACCTGCTCGCTCCAGCGACACCCACAGAGAGATCGTACGATGATTTGTGCACACTGGTCCGGGATCATCTAAACCCGAAGGAAAGCGTTCTGATGGCGAGGTACCGGTTCTACACCTACCAAAGGTCTGAAGGCCAGGAAGTGGCGAGTTATGTCGCCGAGCTAAGACGCCTTGCAGGGCATTGCGAATTTGAAGGACATTTGGAGCACGTGCTCAGAGACTTTTTCGGACTTGGCATTGGCCACGAAACCATACTTCGCAACCTTTTGACTGTCGAGACCCCAACCTTGAGTAAGGTCATAGCGATAGCCCAGGCGTTCATTGCCACCAGTGACAATACTAAGCAAATCTCTCAGCACACGAGTGCTGCCACAGGTACTGTGAACAAAGTGATGTTGTTTTCAAATCGTAACGTACAGGGCAGGCCCCACATGCCTGCAGCTGCACGTCAGCAGATGTCTCAGAGTCCATCATCAAGGGTGATGAATGCAAGGCCATTAACACCTTGTTGGCGCTGCGGGGGTGATCATCGTTTCCATTCATGCCGATTCAAAGGATACGTTTGCAAGGGCTGTAGAAGAATGGGACACCTCCAACGTATGTGCAGGCGAGCTGCAAACCCTGCTAATCCTGCAAACCACCATGTTGCAGAGGAGGGCAGATCACGACAAACCAGAGCCTCAGACCGAGGAGGCAGAGGTATATGGGGTGCACACATTTACCACAAAGTGCCCCCCGATAATGCTGAAGGTTGAACTAAATGGACTCCCGGTGTCAATGGAGCTGGACACGGGCGCGAGCCAGTCCATTATGAACAAAAAGACTTTCGAAAAATTGTGGTACAGCAAGGCCTCCAGGCCAGTCCTGACTCCAATTCGCACAAAACTGAGAACGTACACAAAGGAACTGATTCCCTTAATCGGCAGTGCTACCATAAAGGTCTCCTACGATGGAGCGGTGCACAAGTTACCACTCTGGGTGGTACCGGGCGATGGTCCCACGCTGCTCGGCAGGAGCTGGCTGGGAAAGATACGCTGGAACTGGGACAACATCCGAGCGCCATCGCCTGCTGACGACACTTCGTGTGCCCAGGTCTTAAACAAATTTCCTTCGCTGTTCGAACCAGGCATCGGGAAGTTCCAAGGAGCAAAAGTGCAGATCCGCCTACTTCCGGGGGCATGACCCATCCATCACAAAGCGAGAGCAGTACTGTACATGATGAGAGAAAGGGTAGAGATCGAGCTAGACCGGCTGCAACAAGAGGGCATCATCTCACCGATCGAGTTCAGCGAGTGGGCCAGTCCGATTGTCCCAGTCCTCAAGGGAGACGGCACCGTCAGAATCTGTGGTGATTACAAAGTAACTATCAATCGTTTCTCCCTGCAGGACCAATACCCACTACCAAAGGCCGACGACCTTTCTGCCATGCTTGCGGGAGGAAAGACGTTCACAAAGCTGGACTTGACCTCGCCCTAAATGACGCAGGAACTGGAGGAATCATCGAAGGGCCTCACCTGCATCAACACGCACAAAGGTCTCTTCATTTACAACAGATGCCCGATCAGCGGTGGCGATATTCCAGAGGGACATAGAAAGTTTACTGAAGTCGGTCCCGCGCACCGTGGTCTTCCAGGACGACATCTTGGTCACAGGTCGGGACACAGTCGAGCACCTGCAGAACCTGGAGGAGGTTCTTAGTCGACTCAACTGCGTGGGGCTCAGGTTAAAACGCTTGAAGTGCGTTTTCCTGGTGCCTGAAATGGAGTTCCTGGGGAGAAGAATCGCGGCGGACGGCATCAGGCCCACCGATTCGAAGACGGAGGCAATCGAGAACGCACCGAGGCCACAGAACGTGACGGAGCTGCGGTCCTTTCTGGGACTCCTGAGCTATTTTGGTAACTTCTTACCGGGTCTCAGCACACTGTTAGAACCCCTGCATGTCTTACTACGAAAAGGAGACGAATGGGTTTGGGGCAAAAGCCAAGAAAATGCCTTTGTAAAAGCTAGAAAATTGTTATGCTCAAACAAATTGCTTGTGTTGTATGATCCATGTAAGCGTTTGGTACGAGCATGTGATGTGGCGTCATATGGCGTCGGGTGTGTATTGCAAACAAGCTAATGATTTTGGGAAATTGCAACCGGTTGCTTATGCATCCAGGAGTCTGTCTAAGGCCGAGAGAGCCTACAGCATGATTGAAAAAGAAGCGTTAGCGTGTGTGTATGGGGTAAAGAAAATGCATCAATACCTGTTTGGGCTAAAATTTGAATTGGAAACTGACCATAAGCCGCTTATATCCCTGTTCTCCGAGAGTAAAGGGATGAATACCAACGCATCGGCCCGCATCCAGAGATGGGCGCTCACGTTGTCCGCATACAACTACGCCATCCGCCACAGGCCAGGCACAGAAAACTGCGCCGATGCTCTCAGTAGGCTGCCATTGCCCACCACGGGGGTGGAAATGGCACAGCCCGCAGATCTAACCATGGTTATGGGAGCATTTGAGAGTGAGCAGTCACCCGTCACTGCCCGGCAGATCAAAACCTGGACAAGCCAGGACCCCTTATCTCTAGTTAAAAGCTGTGTGCTTCACGGGAGCTGGTCCAGTGGAAATGCAGGAAGAGATAAAGCCGTTCCAGCGGTGCAAAGATGAAATGTCTATACAGGCAGACTGCCTTCTGTGGGGCAATCGAGTAGTGGTCCCCAAGAAGGGCAGAGACACCTTCATCAATGACCTCCACAGTACCCACCCTGGCATCGTAATGATGAAAGCGATAGCCAGATCCCACGTGTGGTGGGCCGGTATCGATGCGGACTTAGAGTCCTGCGTTCACAGATGTAATACATGCTCGCAGTTAAGCAAAGTACCCAGGGAGGCGCCGCTAAGTTTATGGTCTGGGCCTTCCAAACCGTGGTCCAGGGTACAAGTCGACTATGCAGGCCCGTTCTTGGGTAAAATGTTCCTTGTGGTTGTAGACGCGTACTCCAAGTGGATTGAATGTGAGATAATGTCGGCTAACACGTCTGTTGCCACTACTGAAAGCCTGCGGGCCGTGTTTTCCACTCACGGCTTACCCGATGTCCTGGTGAGCGACAACGGGCCATGTTTCACCAGCGCTGAGTTCAAAGAATTCATGACCCGTAACGGGATCAAACATGTCACATCTGCCCCGTTTAAACCAGCGTCCAATGGTCAGGCAGAGAGAGCAGTGCAAACCATCAAGCAAGGCTTGAAGAGGGTAACTGAAGGCTCACTGCAGACTCGCCTATCCCGAGTCCTGCTTAGCTACCGCACGAGACCCCACTCACTCACTGGGATCCCACCTGCTGAACTGCTCATGAAAAGAGCACTTAAGACAAGGCTCCCGTTAGTTCACCCTGATCTACATGAACAGGGAGAGAGCAGGCGGCTTCAACAAAGTGCATACCATGATAGTGCAAATGTGTCACGCGAGATTGAATCAATGATCCTGTATTTGTATTAAATTATTGACAAGGTCCCAAGTGGCTTCCCGGCACTGTCGTGGCCAAAGAGGGGAGCAGGGTGTTTCGGGTCAAACTTTCAAATGGACTCATTGACCGGAAACACTTGGACCAAATCAAACTCAGATTCACGGACTATCCTGAGCAACCCACCTTGGACCCGACCTTTTTTGATCCCCCAACATACACACCAGTGGCAACCGGCACCACGGTTGACCACGAAGCAGAACCCATCATCCACAGCAGCCCAGCAGGGCCCAACACACCAGGCAGCCCAGCAAGGCCAGCTGCACAGCAGCCCAGCGAGGGCCCAACAAATGATTCAACAACACCAGCTTTCACACCGAGACGATCAACCGGGGCAAGCAGGGCCCCAGATCGACTCACATTGTAAATAGTTACACTGTTGACTTTGGGGGTGTGGGGGGGGGAGTGTTGTTATATATGTAAACTTGTATTTACCTTGTACAGCCACCAGAGGGCTCATTCCCTGGAGTCCCAAGGGATCCCATAATCCCTTGGGAGCACAGATACTTAAGGAGGCCTCACAGGCTGGAGAGGCACTCTACTGACCTGCAATAGAAGACTAAGGTCACACTTTACTGTGAGCTCAAAGTATCCAGTCAGACCCTTTCTTCATACACAACAGAGCTATCCCGGCCTAATCCCACTTTCCCGCTCTGGGTCCGTAGCCCTGTAGGTTACGGCACTTCAGGGGCACATCCAAATGTGGTGAGGGTTTCTGCCTCTACCCCCCTTTCAGGCCGTGAGTTCCAGACCCTGCCCCAGACCCCCACCCCCCTCTGGGTGAAGACATTTCCCCTCAAATCCCCTCTAAACCTCCCCCCCCCCAATTACTTTCAATCTGTGCCCCCTGGTTGTTGACCCCTCTGCCCAGGGAAACAGGTCTGTCCTATCCACTCTATCCAGGCCCCTCATCATTTTATACCCCTCAACCTCCTCTGTTCCAAAAAAAACAGTCCCAGCCGATCCAATCTTTCCTCGTCGCCAAAATTCTCCAGTCCCGGCAACATCCTGGTAAATCTCCTCTGCACCCTCTCCAGTGCAACATCCTGGTAAATCTCCTCTGCACCCTCTCCAGTGCAACATCCTGGTAAATCTCCTCTGCACCCTCTCCAGTGCAACATCCTGGTAAATCTCCTCTGCACCCTCTCCAGTGCAACATCCTGGTAAATCTCCTCTGTACCCTCTCCAGTGCAACATCCTGGTAAATCTCCTCTGTACCCTCTCCAGTGCAACATCCTGGTAAATCACCTCTGTACCCTCTCCAGTGCAACATCCTGGTAAATCCCCTCTGTACCCTCTCCAGTGCAACATCCTGGTAAATCTCCTCTGCACCCTCTCCAGTACAACACCCTGGTAAATCTCCTCTGCACCCTCTCCACTGCAACATCCTGGTAAATCTCCTCTGTACCCTCTCCAGTGCAACATCCTGGTAAATCTCCTCTGTACCCTCTCCAGTGCAACATCCTGGTAAATCTCCTCTGTACCCTCTCCAGTGCAACATCCTGGTAAATCTCCTCTGCACCCTCTCCAGTGCAACATCCTGGTAAATCTCCTCTGTACCCTCTCCAGTGCAACATCCTGGTAAATCTCCTCTGCACTCTCTCCAGTGCAATTACATCCTTCCTGTAATGTGGTGACCAGAACTGCACGCAGTACTCCAGCTTTGGCCTAACCAGGTTGTGATGGAGAGAGAGATGGGAGAGGGTTAGAATGGAGAGAAAGAGAAAGAGGTGTGTGATGGAGACAGAGAGAGAGAGAGAGAGAGGTGTATGATAGAGAGAGAGGTGTGTGATATATAGAGAGAGAGAGAGTTGTGTGATAGAGAGGTGTGTGATGGAGAGAGAGAGAGAGAGGTTGTGAGAGAGAGAGAGGTTGTGATGGAGAGAGAGAGAGGTTCTGGTGCAGAGAGAGAGGTTAGGATGGAGGGAGAGAGAGAGAGAGGTTGTAATGGAGAGAGAGAGAGAGGTTGTGATGGAGAGAGAGAGAGAGGTTGTGATGGAGAGAAAGAGAGAGAGAGAGTTGTGTGATAGAGAGGTGTGTGATGGAGAGAGAGAGAGAGAGAGAGAGAGAGGTTGTGAGAGAGAGAGAGGTTGTGATGGAGAGAGAGAGGTTCTAGTGCAGAGAGAGAGGTTAGGATGGAGGGAGAGAGAGAGAGAGGTTGTAATGGAGAGAGAGAGAGAGAGGTTGTGATGGAGAGAGAGCGAGGTTGTGATGGAGGGAGAGAGAGAGAGGTTGTGATGGAGGGAGAGAGAGGTTGTGATGGAGAGAGAGAGAGAGAGAGAGGTTGTGATTGAGGGAGAGAGAGGTTGTGATGGAGAGAGAGAGAGGTTGTGATGGAGAGAGAGAGAGGTTATGATGGAGAGAGAGAGAGAGAGAGAGAGAGAGAGAGGTTGTGATGGAGAGAGAGGTTGTGATGAAGGGAGAGAGAGGTTGTGATGGAGAGAGAGAGAGAGAGAGAGGTTGTGATGGAGGGAGAGAGAGGTTATGATGGAGAGAGAGAGAGGTTGTGATGGAGGGAGAGAGAGAGAGAGAGGTTGTAATGGAGGGAGAGAGAGAGAGGTTGTGATGAAGAGAGAGAGAGGTTGTGATGGAGAGAGAGAGAGAGGGGTTGTAATGGAGGGAGAGAGAGAGAGGTTGTGATGGAGAGAGAGAGGTTGTGATGGAGAGAGAGAGAGAGAGGTTGTGATGGAGAGAGAGAGTGGTTGTGATGGAGAGAGAGAGAGGTTGTGATGGAGAGAGAGAGAGAGAGAGAGGTTGTGATTGAGGGAGAGAGAGGTTGTGATGGAGAGAGAGAGAGGTTGTGATGGAGAGAGAGAGAGGTTGTGATGGAGGGAGAGAGAGAGAGAGAGGTTGTAATGGAGGGAGAGAGAGAGAGGTTGTGATGAAGAGAGAGAGAGGTTGTGATGGAGAGAGAGAGAGAGGGGTTGTAATGGAGGGAGAGAGAGAGAGGTTGTGATGGAGAGAGAGAGGTTGTGATGGAGAGAGAGAGAGAGAGGTTGTGATGGAGAGAGAGAGTGGTTGTGATGGAGAGAGAGAGAGAGGTTGTGATGGAGAGAGAGAGGTTGTGATGGAGAGAGAGAGAGAGAGAGGTTGTGATGGAGAGAGAGGTTGTGATGAAGGGAGAGAGAGGTTGTGATGGAGAGAGAGAGAGAGAGTGGTTGTGATGGAGAGAGAGAGAGGTTGTGATGGAGAGAGAGAGGTTGTGATGGAGAGAGAGAGAGAGAGAGGTTGTGATGGAGAGAGAGGTTGTGATGAAGGGAGAGAGAGGTTGTGATGGAGAGAGAGAGAGAGAGAGGTTGTGATGGAGGGAGAGAGAGGTTGCGATGGAGAGAGAGAGGTTGTGATGGAGAGAGAGAGAGAGAGAGGTTGTGATGGAGAGAGAGGTTGTGATGAAGGGAGAGAGAGGTTGTGATGGAGAGAGAGAGAGAGAGAGGTTGTGATGGAGAGAGAGGTTGTGATGAAGGGAGAGAGAGGTTGTGATGGAGAGAGAGAGAGAGAGAGGTTGTGATGGAGGGAGAGAGAGGTTGCGATGGAGAGAGAGAGAGGTTGTGAAGGAGAGAGAGAGAGGTTGTGATGGAGAGAGAGGTTGTGATGGAGGGAGAGAGAGGTTGTGATGGAGAGAGAGAGAGAGAGGTTGTGATGGAGAGAGAGAGAGGTTGTGATATAGAGAGAGAGAGAGGTTGTGATGGAGAGAGAGAGAGGTTGTGATGGAGAGAGAGTGAGAGAGAGAGGTTGTGATGGAGAGAGAGAGAGAGGTTGTGATGAAGAGAGAGAGATGTTGTGATGGAGAGAGAGAGAGAGGTTGTGATGGAGGGAGAGAGAGGTTGCGATGGAGAGAGAGAGAGGTTGTGATGGAGAGAGAGAGAGAGAGGTTGTGATGGAGGGAGAGAGAGGTTGCGATGGAGAGAGAGAGCGAGAGAGGTTGCGATGGAGGGAGAGAGAGGTTGCGATGGAGAGAGAGAGAGGTTGTGAAGGAGAGAGAGAGATTGTGATGGAGAGAGAGAGAGATTGTGATGGAGAGAGAGAGAGAGGTTGTGATGGAGAGAGAGAGAGCGGTTGTGATGGAGAGAGAGAGTGAGGTATTGTGATGGAGAGAGAGAGAGAGAGGTATTGTAATGGAGAGAGAGAGAGAGAGGTATTGTAATGGAGAGAGAGAGAGAGCGGTTGTGATGGAGAGAGAGAGGTTGTGATGGAGAGAGAGTGAGAGAGAGGTATTGTGATGGAGAGAGAGGGAGAGAGCGGTTGTGATGGAGAGAGAGAGATGTGATGGAGAGAGAGTGAGCGCGGTTGTGATGGAGAGAGATGTGTCATGAAGAGAGAGAGCTGGGAGAGGTGGCGATGGAGAGGGAGAGAGAGGAGAGGTAGGGACGGAGAGAGAGAGAGGGGAGAGATAGGGATGGAGAGAGAGAGAGGGGAGAGGTAGGGATGGAGAGAGATGAGAGGTGGAGATGGGGAGGGAGAGAGAGAGGTGGAGATGGAGAGAGAGAGAGAGGGGAGAGGTAGGGATGGAGAGAGAGAGAGCAGAGGTGGAGATGGAGAGGGAGAGAGAGAAGTGGAGATGGAGAGGGAGAGAGGGGAGAGGTAGGGATGGAGAGAGAGAGAGGAGAGGTGGAGATGAAGAGGAGAGAGAGAGGTGGAGATGGAGAGAGAGAGGGGTGAGGTAGGGATGGAGAGAGAGAGAGGAGAGGTGGAGATGGATGGAGAGAGAGAGAGGAGAGGTGGAGATGGAGAGAGAGAGAGAGAGGAGAGGTGGAGATGGAGAGAGAGAGAGGGAGAGGTGGAGATGGAGAGAGAGAGAGAGAGGGGAGAGGTAGAGATGGAGAGAGAGAGGGGGAGAGGTAGGGGTGAGAGAGAGAGAGAGGGAGAGGTAGAGATGGAGAGAGAGAGAGAGGTGGAGATGGAGAGAGAGAGGAGGTGTGAGGGGAGAGGAGAGAGGTAGATGGAGAGAGAGAGAGAGAGAGAGAGGTGAGGGAGAGAGAGGTTGTGATGAAGGAGAGAGAGGTAGTGATGGAGAGAGAGAGAGAGAGAGAGGAGGAGGGAGAGAGTGGTATGATGGAGAGAGAGAGAGGGGGGATGGAGGGAGAGAGAGAGGGAGAGGGGGGGGAGAGTGGTGGAGGGGTGGGGGGTTGTGGTGTGTGTGGTGGGTGTGTGGTGGTGGGGGGGTTGGTGTGTGTGGGGGGTGGTTGGGGGGGGGGGGGGTTGGGGTAGTTAGGCGTGGTG
>NW_027254711.1:55000-88990 GCF_044704955.1 Pristiophorus japonicus | reverse complement strand
TGACTGTATCTGTACTGATGTTAATCCAGCTCCCTCACACTGTCACTCAGTAACCCCTCTCCACCAGCGCCCTGTGTTACTGACTGTATCTGTACTGATGTTAATCCAGCTCCCTCACACTGTCACTCAGTAACCCCTCTCCCCCAGCACCCTGTGTTACTGACTGTATCTGTACTGATGTTAATCCAGCTCCCTCACACTGTCACTCAGTAACCCCTCTCCCCCAGCGCCCTGTGTTACTGACTGTATCTGTACTGATGTTAATCCAGCTCCCTCACACTGTCACTCAGTAACCCCTCTCCCCCAGCACCCTGTGTTACTGACTGTATCTGTACTGATGTTAATCCAGCTCCCTCACACTGTCACTCAGTAACCCCTCTCCCCCAGCACCCTGTGTTACTGACTGTATCCGTACTGATGTTAATCCAGCTCCCTCACACTGTCACTCAGTAACCCCTCTCCCCCAACACCCTGTGTTACTGCCTGTATCTGTACTGATGTTAATCCAGCTCCCTCACACTGTCACTCAGTAACCCCTCTCCCCCAACACCCTGTGTTACTGACTGTATCTGTACTGATGTTAATCCAGCTCCCTCACACTGTCACTCAGTAACCCCTCTCCCCCAGCACCCTGTGTTACTGACTGTATCTGTACTGATGTTAATCCAGCTCCCTCACACTGTCACTCAGTAACCCCTCTCCCCCAGCGCCCTGTGTTACTGACTGTATCTGTACTGATGTTAATCCAGCTCCCTCACACTGTCACTCAGTAACCCCTCTCCCCCAGCGCCCTGTGTTACTGACTGTATCTGTACTGATGTTAATCCAGCTCCCTCACACTGTCACTCAGTAACCCCTCTCCCCCAGCACCCTGTGTTACTGACTGTATCTGTACTGATGTTAATCCAGCTCCCTCACACTGTCACTCAGTAACCCCTCTCCCCCAGCACCCTGTGTTACTGACTGTATCTGTACTGATGTTAATCCAGCTCCCTCACACTGTCACTCAGTAACCCCTCTCCCCCAGCACCCTGTGTTACTGACTGTATCTGTACTGATGTTAATCCAGCTCCCTCACACTGTCACTCAGTAACCCCTCTCCCCCAGCACCCTGTGTTACTGACTGTATCTGTACTGATGTTAATCCAGCTCCCTCACACTGTCACTCAGTAACCCCTCTCCCCCAGCGCCCTGTGTTACTGACTGTATCTGTACTGATGTTAATCCAGCTCCCTCACACTGTCACTCAGTAACCCCTCTCCCCCAGCACCCTGTGTTACTGACTGTATCTGTACTGATGTTAATCCAGCTCCCTCACACTGTCACTCAGTAACCCCTCTCCCCCAGCGCCCTGTGTTACTGACTGTATCTGTACTGATGTTAATCCAGCTCCCTCACACTGCCACTCAGTAACCCCTCTCCCCCAGCACCCTGTGTTACTGACTGTATCTGTACTGATGTTAATCCAGCTCCCTCACACTGTCACTCAGTAACCCCTCTCCCCCAGCGCCCTGTGTTACTGACTGTATCTGTACTGATGTTAATCCAGCTCCCTCACACTGTCACTCAGTAACCCCTCTCCCCCAGCACCCTGTGTTACTGACTGTATCTGTACTGATGTTAATCCAGCTCCCTCACACTGTCACTCAGTAACCCCTCTCCCCCAGCACCCTGTGTTACTGACTGTATCTGTACTGATGTTAATCCAGCTCCCTCACACTGTCACTCAGTAACCCCTCTCCCCCAGCACCCTGTGTTACTGACTGTATCTGTACTGATGTTAATCCAGCTCCCTCACACTGTCACTCAGTAACCCCTCTCCCCCAGCACCCTGTGTTACTGACTGTATCTGTACTGATGTTAATCCAGCTCCCTCACACTGTCACTCAGTAACCCCTCTCCCCCAGCACCCTGTGTTACTGACTGTATCTGTACTGATGTTAATCCAGCTCCCTCACACTGTCACTCAGTAACCCCTCTCCCCAGCGCCCTGTGTCACTTACTGTATTTGTACTGATGTTAATCCAGCTCCCTCACACTGTCACTCAGTAACCCCTCTCCCCCAGCGCCCTGTGTTACTGACTGTATCTCTACTGATGTTAATCCAGCTCCCTCACACTGTCACTCAGTAACCCCTCTCCCCCAGCGCCCTGTGTTACTGACTGTATCTGTACTGATGTTAATCCAGCTCCCTCACACTGTCACTCAGTAACCCCTCTCCCCCAGCACCCTGTGTTACTGACTGTATCTGTAATGTTGTTAATCCAGCTCCCTCACACTGTCACTCAGTAACCCCTCTCCCCCAGCGCCCTGTGTTACTGACTGTATCTGTACTGATGTTAATCCAGCTCCCTCACACTGTCAGTCAGTAACCCCTCTCCCCCAGCACGCTGTGTTACTGACTGTATCTGTACTGACGTTAATCCAGCTCCCTCACACTGTCACTCAGTAACCCCTCTCCCCCAGCGCCCTGTGTTACTGACTGTATCTGTACTGATGTTAATCTCCCTCACACTGTCACTCAGTAACCCCTCTCCCCCAGCGCCCTGTGTTACTGACTGTATCTGTACTGATGTTAATCCAGCTCCCTCACACTGTCACTCAGTAACCCCTCTCCCCCAGCGCCCTGTGTTACTGACTGTATCTGTACTGATGTTAATCCAGCTCCCTCACACTGTCACTCAGTAACCCCTCTCCCCCAGCGCCCTGTGTTACTGACTGTATCTGTACTGATGTTAATCCAGCTCCCTCACACTGTCACTCAGTAACCCCTCTCCCCCAGCGCCCTGTGTTACTGACTGTATCTGTACTGATGTTAATCCAGCTCCCTCACACTGTCACTCAGTAACCCCTCTCCCCCAGCACCCTGTGTCACTGACTGTATCTCTACTATTCGACAGATCAGTGCAGCGAGCCGGATACCGGGTGTCACACCTGCTGCGATTGTTAACCTGCTGCGATTTGTCAAGTCTCGCCAACGAGAGAAGGACAAGGAAGAGTGTCGGTCATTGGCGCCATTATGACCCCTGACCCTTGGCCCCCCAGCCGCACAAACTATTGCTTCCAATTGGTGATTCACGGGTGATGCATTTGGGATGATTACCGTCAGGGTCATGGAGCAAGATTGTGAAGCTATTTATTAAAAAATAACCCCCATCACCCCCTGTGCTCACTGACCCCGTGTCCTAACTCACACCCAGTCCCACTCACCCATCACCCCCTGTGCTCACTGACCCCGTGTCCTAACTCACACCCAGTCCCACTCACCCATCACCCCTGTGCTCACTGACCCCGTGTCCTAACTCACACCCAGTCCCACTCACCCATCACCCCCTGTGCTCACTGCCCCGTGTCCTAACTCACACCCAGTCCCACTCACCCATCACCCCCTGTGCTCACTGCCCCGTGTCCTAACTCACACCCAGTCCCACTCACCCATCACCCCCTGTGCTCACTGACCCCGTGTCCTAACTCACACCCAGTCCCACTCACCCATCACCCCCTGTGCTCACTGACCCCGTGTCCTAACTCACACCCAGTCCCACTCACCCATCACCCCCTGTGCTCACTGCCCCGTGTCCTAACTCACACCCAGTCCCACTCACCCATCACCCCCTGTGCTCACTGACCCCGTGTCCTAACTCACACCCAGTCCCACTCACCCATCACCCCCTGTGCTCACTGCCCCGTGTCCTAACTCACACCCAGTCCCGCTCACCCATCACCCCCTGTGCTCACTGCCCCATGTCCTAACTCACACCCAGTCCCACTCACCCATCACCCCGTGTGCTCACTGACCCCGTGTCCTAACTCACACCCAGTCCCACTCACCCATCACCCCCTGTGCTCACTGACCCGTGTCCTAACTCACACCCAGTCCCACTCACCCATCACCACCTGTGCTCACTGACCCCGTGTCCTAACTCACACCCAGTCCCACTCACCCATCACCCCCTGTGCTCACTGACCCCGTGTCCTAACTCACACCCAGTCCCACTCACCCATCACCCACTGTGCTCACTGACCCCGTGTCCTAACTCACACCCAGTCCCACTCACCCATCACCCCCTGTGCTCACTGACCCCGTGTCCTAACTCACACCCAGTCCCACTCACCCATCACCACCTGTGCTCACTGACCCCGTGTCCTAACTCACACCCAGTCCCACTCACCCATCACCCCCTGTGCTCACTGACCCCGTGTCCTAACTCACACCCAGTCCCACTCACCCATCACCACCTGTGCTCACTGACCCCGTGTCCTAACTCACACCCAGTCCCGCTCACCCATCACCCCCTGTGCTCACTGCCCCGTGTCCTAACTCACACCCAGTCCCACTCACCCATCACCCACTGTGCTCACTGACCTCGTATCCTAACTCACACCCAGTCCCACTCACCCATCACCCCCTGTGCTCACTGACCCCGTGTCCTAACTCACACCCAGTCCCACTCACCCATCACCCACTGTGCTCACTGACCCCGTGTCCTAACTCACACCCAGTCCCACTCACCCATCACCCGCTCTGCTCACTGCCCCCGTGTCCTAACTCACACCCAGTCCCACTCACCCATCACCCCCTGTGCTCACTGACCCCGTGTCCTAACTCACACCCAGTCCCATTCACCCATCACCCCCTGTGCTCACTGACCCCGTGTCCTAACTCACACCCAGTCCCACTCACCCATCACCCCCTGTGCTCACTGACCCCGTGTCCTAACTCACACCCAGTCCCACTCACCCATCACCCCCTGTGCTCACTGACCTACATTGGCTCCCGGATAAGCAACGCCTCGATTTCAAAATTCTCATCTTAGTTTACAAATCCCTCCAGCACCCTACACCCCTCCCTATCTCTGTAACCTCCTCCAGCCCCTATACTCTGTGTAACCTCCTCCAGCCCCTACACCCCTCCCTATCTCTGTAACCTCCTCCAGCCCCTACTCCCCTCCCTATCTCTGTAACCCCCTCCGGCCCCTACACCCCTCCCTATCTCTGTAACCTCCTCCAGTCCCTACACCCCTCCCTATCTCTGTAACCTCCTCCAGCCCCTACACCCCTCCCTATCTCTAACCTCCTCCAACCCCTACACCCCTCCCTATCTCTGTAACCCCCTCCAGCCCCACAACCCCCCGAGATCTCTGCACTCCTCTAATTCTGCCCCCCTGACCATCGCTGATTATAATCGCTCCACCATCGGTGGCCGTGCCTTCAGCTGCCTGGGCCCCAAGCTCTGGAACTCCCTCCCTAAACCTCTCCACCTCTCTCTCTCTCCTCCTTTAAGACGCTGCTTCAAACCCACCCCTTCGACCCAGCGTTTGGTCTCTTGTCCCCAATATCTCTGGGACCTGGGGTCAGCCAAGTGTTTCAGTTTTGTACTCAGTTTTCCTTTTATATATCCGTTCTCTGGGATGTGGGCGTCTCTGGCCAGGCCCAGCGTTTATCGCCCGTCCATCGTCGCCCCTTGAGAAGGTGAGGGTAGTGAGCCTCCTTCTTGAACCGCTGCAGTCCCGTGTGGTGAAGGTTGCTGTGAGGGAGGGAGTTCCAGGATTGTGACCCGGAGACGATGAAGGAACGGCCGATATATTTCCCAAGTCGAGGGATGGTGTGTGACTGGGAGGGGAACGTGGAGGGGGTGGTGTTCCCATGGACCTGCTGCCCTTGACCTTCTAGGCGGTAGAGGTCGCGGGTTTGGGAGGTGCTGGTGAAGAAGCCTTGGCGAGTTGCCGCGGTGCATCTTTGACAGAGAATTCAAGCAGACTGCAAAGTTGAGAAAACACAGACCCCAGTCACAGAGCCCCTGCCTACGTGAGAGCTAGCACATTGCATTGAGCTATAACTCACACTTGACGTTTCAGGACTTTCGGCGGGGAGCCAATTAGGGCCTAACGACGCACCACTTGAGCCAATAAAGTCAAAAGGGGGCGAGCTCACTTTTGTAGATTGATCCAGGTACAAGTACAGACATTTTTTGCCATGTGTTGCAGTGGAACAAAGAGATGGTAGCCTGCCAAGGATCGGTTACTGTCGCTTCAATCAAGTTACATTAAACTATCACCGGTGTTCGAATCTCATTGAGAATTCAGAGATCTAACAATCTTGTAGATGGTACACACTGCAGCCACGGTGCGCCGGTGGTGGAGGGAGTGAGTGTTGGAGGTGGTGGAGGGAGTGAGTGTTGACAGTGGTGGAGGGAGTGAGTGTTGGAGGTGGTGGAGGGAGTGAGTGTTGACAGTGGTGGAGGGAGTGAGTGTTGGAGGTGGTGGAGGGAGTGAGTGTTGGAGGTGGTGGAGGGAGTGAGTGTTGACGGTGGTGGAGGGAGGGAGTGAGTGTTGGAGGTGGTGGAGGGAGTGAGTGTTGACGGTGGTGGAGGGACTGAGTGTTGACGGTGGAGGGAGTGAGTGTTGAGGGTGGTGGAGGGAGTGAGTGTTGGAGGTGGTGGAGGGAGTGAGTGTTGACGGTGGTGGAGGGAGGGAGTGAGTGTTGGAGGTGGTGGAGGGAGTGAGTGTTGACGGTGGTGGAGGGACTGAGTGTTGACGGTGGAGGGAGTGAGTGTTGAGGGTGGTGGAGGGAGTGAGTGTTGACGGTGGAGGGAGTGAGTGTTGGAGGTGGTGGAGGGAGTGAGTGTTGGAGGTGGTGGAGGGAGTGAGTATTGACGGTGGAGGGAGTGAGTGTTGACGGTGGTGGAGGGACTGAGTGTTGACGGTGGTGGAGGGACTGAGTGTTGACGGTGGAGGGAGTGAGTGTTGGAGGTGGTGGAGGGAGTGAGTGTTGACGGTGGTGGAGGGAGTGAGTGTTGACGGTGGAGGGAGGGAGTGAGTGTTGAGGGTGGTGGAGAGAGTGAGTGTTGAGGGTGGTGGAGGGAGTGAGTGTTGAGGGTGGTGGAGGGAGTGAGTGTTGGAGGTGGTGGAGGGAGTGAGTGTTGACGGTGTTGGAGGGAGTGAGTGTTGAAGGTGGTGGAGGGAGTGAGTGTTGGAGGTGGTGGAGGGAGTGAGTGTTGGAGGTGGTGGAGGGAGGGAGTGTTGAGGGTGGTGGAGGGAGGGAGTGTTGAGGGTGGTGGAGGGAGTGAGTGTTGAGGGTGGTGGAGGGAGGGAGTGTTGAGGGTGGTGGAGGGAGGGAGTGTTGAGGGTGGTGGAGGGAGGGAGTGTTGAGGGTGGTGGAGGGAGGGAGTGTTGACGGTGGTGGAGGGAGTGAGTGTTGAGGGTGGTGGAGGGAGTGAGTGTTGGAGGTGGTGAGTGTTGAGGGTGGTGGAGGGAGTGAGTGTTGACGGTGGTGGAGGGAGTGAGTGTTGAGGGTGGTGGAGGGAGTGAGTGTTGGAGGTGGTGGAGGGAGTGAGTGTTGACGGTGGTGGAGGGAGTGAGTGTTGAGGGTGGTGGAGGGAGTGAGTGTTGACGGTGGTGGAGGGAGTGAGTGTTGACGGTGGTGGAGGGAGTGAGTGTTGAGGGTGGTGGAGGGAGTGAGTGTTGAGGGTGGTGGAGGGAGTGAGTGTTGAGGGTGGTGGAGGGAGTGAGTGTTGAGGGTGGTGGAGGGAGTGAGTGTTGACGGTGGAGGGAGTGAGTGTTGACGGTGGTGGAGGGAGTGAGTGTTGAGGGTGGTGGAGGGAGTGAGTGTTGAGGAGGGAGTGAGTGTTGAGGAGGGAGTGAGTGTTGAGGGTGGTGGAGGGAGTGTTGAGGGTGGTGGAGGGAGTGAGTGTTGACGGTGGTGGAGGGAGTGAGTGTTGAGGGTGGTGGAGGGAGTGAGTGTTGACGGTGGTGGAGGGAGTGAGTGTTGACGGTGGTGGAGGGAGTGAGTGTTGGAGGTGGTGGAGGGAGTGAGTGTTGGAGGTGGTGGAGGGAGTGAGTGTTGAGGGTGGTGGAGGGAGTGAGTGTTGGAGGTGGTGGAGGGAGTGAGTGTTGACGGTGGTGGAGGGAGTGAGTGTTGAGGGTGGTGGAGGGAGTGAGTGTTGAGGGTGGTGGAGGGAGTGAGTGTTGGAGGTGGTGGAGGGAGTGAGTGTTGGAGGTGGTGGAGGGAGTGAGTGTTGGAGGTGGTGGAGGGAGTGAGTGTTGGAGGTGGTGGAGGGAGTGAGTGTTGGAGGTGGTGGAGGGAGTGAGTGTTGGAGGTGGTGGAGGGAGTGAGTGTTGAGGGTGGTGGAGGGAGTGAGTGTTGGAGGTGGTGGAGGGAGTGAGTGTTGGAGGTGGTGGAGGGAGTGAGTGTTGGAGGTGGTGGAGGGAGTGAGTGTTGGAGGTGGTGGAGGGAGTGAGTGTTGGAGGTGGTGGAGGGAGTGAGTGTTGAGGGTGGTGGAGGGAGTGAGTGTTGACGGTGGTGGAGGGAGTGAGTGTTAATGGTGGAGGGAGTGAGTGTTGGAGGTGGTGGAGGGAGTGAGTGTTGGAGGTGGTGGAGGGAGTGAGTGTTGGAGGTGGTGGAGGGAGTGAGTGTTGGAGGTGGTGGAGGGAGTGAGTGTTGGAGGTGGTGGAGGGAGTGAGTGTTGACGGTGGTGGAGGGAGTGAGTGTTGGAGGTGGTGGAGGGAGTGAGTGTTGAGGGTGGTGGAGGGAGTGAGTGTTGGAGGTGGTGGAGGGAGTGAGTGTTGGAGGTGGTGGAGGGAGTGAGTGTTGGAGGTGGTGGAGGGAGTGAGTGTTGACGGTGGAGGGAGTGAGTGTTGACGGTGGTGGAGGGAGTGAGTGTTGGAGGTGGTGGAGGGAGTGAGTGTTGGAGGTGGTGGAGGGAGTGAGTGTTGAGGGTGGTGGAGGGAGTGAGTGTTGGAGGTGGTGGAGGGAGTGAGTGTTGAGGGTGGTGGAGGGAGTGAGTGTTAACGGTGGAGGGAGTGAGTGTTGAGGGTGGTGGAGGGAGTGAGCTTTGACGGTGGAGGGAGTGAGTGTTGGAGGTGGTGGAGGGAGTGAGTGTTGACGGTGATGGAGGGAGTGTTGACGGTGGTGGAGGGAGTGAGTGTTGGAGGTGGTGGAGGGAGTGAGTGTTGACGGTGGTGGAGGGAGTGAGTGTTGGAGGTGGTGGAGGGAGTGAGTGTTGACGGTGGAGGGAGTGAGTGTTTACGGTGGTGGAGGGAGTGTTGACGGTGGAGGGAGTGAGTGTTGAGGGTGGTGGAGGGAGTGAGTGTTGATGGTGGTGGAGGGAGTGAGTGTTGAGGGTGGTGGAGGGAGTGAGTGTTGAGGGTGGTGGAGGGAGTGAGTGTTGACGGTGGTGGAGGGAGTGAGTGTTGAGGGTGGTGGAGGGAGGGAGTGTTGAGGGTGGTGGAGGGAGTGAGTGTTGACGGTGGTGGAGGGAGGGAGTGTTGAGGGTGGTGGAGGGAGTGAGTGTTGAGGGTGGTGGAGGGAGTGAGTGTTGAGGGTGGTGGAGGGAGTGAGTGTTGAGGGTGGTGGAGGGAGTGAGTGTTGAGGGTGGTGGAGTGAGTGAGTGTTAACGGTGGAGGGAGGGAGGGAGTGAGTGTTGAGGGTGGTGGAGGGAGTGAGTGTTGGAGGTGGTGGAGGGAGTGAGTGTTGATGGTGGTGGAGTGAGTGAGTGTGACTTGGACTTGTGGGGGGTACAGGGCACAATTTCAACATTTGCAGATGACACAAAACTCGGAGGTACAGTACTGTGAGGGGGCGAGGGATCGGCTCGAGGAGGACAGAGACAGGCCGGTGGGATGGGAGGACACGTGGCTGATGGAACTCGACGCAGAAAAGTGCGCAGTGATACACTTTGGTGGGAAGAACACGGAGAGGCAGTATACACGACAGGGTACACTCCTACAGGGGGTGCATGAACAGAGAGACCCGGGGGGTATATGGGCACAAATCGTCGGAAGGTGGCAGGGCAGGTTGAGAAAACGGTTAAAGCTTACGGGATCCTGGCCTTCATAAATACAGGACCCCCAGCTATTTACAATATACATTAATGATTTGGACAAAATCAAAGCACATGGTATTGGGGGTAATGTCCTGACGTGGATAGAGAACTGGTTGGCAGACAGGAAGCAGAGAGTCGGGATAAACGGGTCCTTTTCAGAATGGCAGGCAGTGACTAGTGGGGTGCCGCAGGGCTCAGTGCTGGGACCCCAGCTATTTACAATATACATTAATGATTTGGATGAAGGAATTGAGTGTAATATCTCCAAGTTTGCAGATGACACTAAGCTGGGTGGCAGTGTGAGCTGTGAGGGGGATGCTAAGAGGCTGCAGGGTGACTTGGACAGGTTAGGTGAGTGGGCAAATGCTCGGCAGATGCAGTATAATGTGGATAAATGTGAGGTTATCCACTTTGGTGGCAAAAACAGGAAGGCAGAATATTATCTGAATGGCAGCAGGTTAGGAAAAGGGGAGGTGCAACGAGACCTGGGTGTCATGGTACATCAGTCATTGAAGGTTGGCATGCAGGTACAGCAGGCGGTGAAGAAAGCAAATGGCATGTTGGCCTTCATAGCGAGAGGATTTGAGTACAGGGGCAGGGAGGTGTTGCTACAGTTGTACAGGGCCTTGGTGAGGCCACACCTGGAATATTGTGTACAGTTTTGGTCTCCTAATCTGAGGAAAGACATTCTTGCTATTGAGGGAGTGCAGCGAAGGTTCACCAGACTGATTCCCGGGATGGCAGGACTGACATATGAAGAGAGACTGGATCAACTGGGCTTGTATTCACTGGAGTTTAGAAGAATGAGAGGAGATCTCATAGAAACGTTTAAAATTCTGATGGGTTCAGACAGGTTAGATGCAGGAAGAATGTTCCCGATGTTGGGGAAGTCCAGAACCAGGGGTCACAGTCTAAGGATAAGGGGTAAGCCATTTAGGACCGAGATGAGGAGAAACTTCTTCACCCAGAGAGTGGTGAACCTGTGGAATTCTCTACCACAGAAAGTTGTTGAGACCAGTTCGTTGATACATTCAAGAGGGAGTTAGATGTGGCCCTTATGGGTAAAGGGATCGAGGGGTATGGAGAGAAAGCAGGAAAGGGGTACTGAGGGAATGATCAGCCATGAACTCATTGAATGGTGGTGCAGGCTCAAAGGGCCGAATAGCCTACTCCTGCACCTATTTTCTATGTTTCTATGTAAAAGCACAGGAGTTATGATGAACCTGTACACAACACTGGGTTCGGCCTCAACTCTGGAGTATTGTGTCCAATTCTGGGCCCCGTACTTTAGGGAGGATGTGACGGCCTTGGGGAGGGTGCAGAGGGAGATTGACCAGAATGGTCCCGGTGGGGGATGTGGGACTTCAGTGACGGGGGGGGGGAGACGGGAGAAGCTGGGCTGGTTCAATCCTCGGAGCAGGGGAGGTGGAGAGGAGATCTGATCGAGGTGTTCACAATCCTGAGGGGTCCGGGCAGAGTAGGTCGAGAGAAACTGCTCCCATTGGTGGAAGGGTGGGGGAACAGAGGACACGGATTGAAGGCGATTGGCAGGAGGCGAGACGAGGAGAAACGTTTTTTTTCCCCCAGCGAGGGGTGAGGATCTGGAATGTGCGCTCTGCCCGAGAGGGAGCTGGAGGCAGACTCGATCGCGGCTTTCAAAAGGGAGTTGGATAAGCTCCTGAAGGATAAATATTTGCCGGGCTCCGGGGAAAGGGCGGGGGGGGGAGCGGGACCGGCCGAGGGGGCTCTTGCAGAGAGCGGGCACGGGCTCGAGGGGCCCGAATGGCCTCCTTCTGTGCCGTGACCGTTCTGTGATTCTAACCCTTGCCGCGGTGCATCTTGTAGACGGTATGCACTGCAGCCAGGGGGCGCCGGTGGTGGAGGGAGTGAGTGTTGGAGGTGGTGGGTATGGTGGCCCATCGAGCGGGGCTGCTTTGTCCTGGATGGTGTCGAGCTTCTCGAGTGTTTGTTGGAACTGCAACTCCTCCAGGGGATCTCTCCATGAAGATATTTCTGCTTTTCCGACTGACGCTGGTGAGCGTGGGACATACAGATTGTCGCGAGGAGCTTAGCATGTAGAATATTTTATTTTACTTTTAACAAAAACGTCTTTTAGAAAAAACAACTCCTGCTCAGAACACATTTTTGAGAAGGCGTACATAACTCGAGCCAGTCAGCTGTCGAGCTTTCCCGCACCCTCGGGTGGAAGAGGACAGATTAACGAGTCAGGTCGCAAGCAATTAAACAAATTCTCTTCAATTATACACCCGCGCGCCTGTGAATTCATCGACTGTTGGGGTAAGGTCTCCCCCAGGGGGAACCGACTCTCCCCGGGGGTACGGGTCTCTCCGCTCACGGGGGAACCGACTCTCCCCGCGGGTACTGGTCTCTTCCCCCACGGGGCACCGATTCTCCCCGGGGGTACGGGTCTCTCCCCCACGGGGCACCGATTCTCCCTGGGGGTACGGGTCTCCCCCATGGGGCACTGACTCTCCCCGGGGGTACGGATCTCCCCCCCCCCCCCCACGGGGCACCGACTCTCCCGGGGGTACGGGTCTCCCCCAGGGGCAACCGACTCTCCCCGGGGATACGGGTCTCTCCACCACGGGGCACTGACTCTCCCCGGGGCTACGGGTCTCTTCCCCCACGGGGCACCGACTCTTCCCAGGGCTACGGGTCTCTTCCCCAGGGGGAACCGACTCTCCCCAAGGGTACGGATCTCTCCCCCCGGGGGAACCGACTCTCCCCAGGGGTACGGATCTCCCCCCCCCACGGGGCACCGACTCTCCCCGTTGGTACGGGTCTCTCCCCCAGGGGGAACTGACTCTCCCCGGGGGTACGGGTCTCCCCCCAGGGGGAACCGACTCTCCCCGGGGGTACGGATCTCTCTCCCATGGTGGAGATAGACAGATTTTTGAGCGAAAAGGGAGTGAAGGGTTATGGGGAGCGGGCGGGGAAGTGGAGCTGAGTCCATGATCGGATCAGCCCATGGTGGTATTAAATGGCGGAGCAGGCTCGAGGGGCCGAATGGCTGACTCTTGCTCCTGTTTCTGGTGATAGGAATTCAACAGCCAGCTGAGCACTGACCTTTC
This sequence comes from Pristiophorus japonicus, assembly GCF_044704955.1. NCBI lineage: Eukaryota > Metazoa > Chordata > Chondrichthyes > Pristiophoridae > Pristiophorus > Pristiophorus japonicus. Next base: position 76,075 of record NW_027254711.1, on the reverse strand, counting down.
CTGGTATCTCTGGGTCTGCTCGAGTGGCCGGACCGAAGGTGGAGAATGGGAATATGCAGGGAGCGTGTGAAGCCTTGACGGTTCCCCGGGGCGGAGGTTGGAGGTCGTGGGGTGGGGGAGAGAATATGGAAGGAGAGGGGGAGCTGGGCGTGCGGGAAGCCTTGACGGTTCCCCGGGCGGAGGTCGGAGGTCGTGGGGTGGAGGAGTGGGGGAAGAGAACATGGAAGGAGGGCTGAGCTGGGCGTGCGGGAAGCCTTGACGGTTCCCAGGTCGGAGGTCGTGGGGTGGAGGAGTGGGTTAGAGAACATGGAAGGAGGGCGGAGCTGGGCGTGCGGGAAGCCTTGACGGTTCCCAGGTCGGAGGTCGTGGGGTGGAGGAGTGGGGGAAGAGAACATGGAAGGAGGGCGGAGCTGGGCGTGCGGGAAGCCTTGACGGTTCCCCGGGCGGAGGTCGGAGGTCGTGGGGTGGAGGAGTGGGGGAAGAGAACATGGAAGGAGGGCGGAGCTGGGCGTGCGGGAAGCCTTGACGGTTCCCTGGGCGGAGGTCGGAGGTTGTGGGGTTGGCGGGGGTGGGAGAGAACATGGAAGGAGAGGGGGCGCTGGGCGTGCGGGAAGCCTTGACGGTTCCCCGGGCGGAGGTCGTGGGGTGGAGGAGTGGGGGAAGAGAACATGGAAGGAGGGCGGAGCTGGGCGTGCGGGAAGCCTTGACAGTTCCCTGGGCGGAGGTTGTGGGGTTGGCGGGGGTTGAGGGGGCGGGAGAGAACATGGAAGGAGGGCGGAGCTGGGCGTGCGGGAAGCCTTGACAGTTCCCCGGGCGGAGGTGGGGTGGATTGGGGGGGGGGGGTAAGAGAACATGGAAGGAGGGCGGAGCTGGGCGTGCGCGAAGCCATTGAGGGGTTCCCCGGTCGGAGGTCAGAGGGGAGGGGTCGGGCAGCTCAGACGTGGGTCCTGGAGGGGGCCGAGTGGTTGTTGACGTACTTGGCCGAGTAGCTGGAGCCCGACCCCGAGCCACGGGGCCAGGAGCAGCAGAGGAGAGACCCCCCCAGCATCAGCAGCCCAGCTGCCGCCCAGCCGACCCAGACGCTGGCCCCGATCTCCCGCTTGTCGACCACCGTGGGGTCGTTGAACCGGGCGATGGTGACGTGGGCCGACCAGCTGACGGGCACCATCAGCAGCAGGCCCGCCAGGACCAGGAGCCCCCCGGCGAGGGTGGCCACTTTGCCCTTGAGCACCTCGTCCCCCAGGCAGGTGGTGAAGGCGGCCCCCGGCATGGAGGCCAGGATGGCCAGGACGGCCAGCACGATGGCCACCACGGTCAGGGCCCGGGCCGCCTGCAGCTCGCGCGACAGGTTGAGCATGGAGTCGTAGGTCTTGCACTGCTGCTGGCCGGTGCTCTGGGTCACGCAGCTCATCCAGATGCCCTCCTGGTGGCTCTGGGCCGTCACGATGTTGGCGCCGGTGAAGGAGCTCTGGTTCCACTTGGGCACCGCGCAGCACACGATGGCGCCCAGCAGGCCCAGGATGCCCAGCGCCATGCCCAGCGCCTGCAGCCCGCCCGAAGCCATATTCTCCTCTGCGCAGTCGAAGGTATCACGCCGTATCTGCAGGGCCAGCGGGGGGGAAACAAAGAAAAAAGGTCGTAAGGAATAGTACCACCTACTGGTCATGGTCGTACGTCTATGGTTGTAAATAAGACCATCAGAAATAGGAGCAGGAGCCGGCCATTCGGCCCCTCGAGCCTGCTCCGCCATTTAATACCACCATGGGCTGATCCGATCATGGACTCAGCTCCACTTCCCCGCCCGCTCCCCATAACCCTTCACTCCCTTATCGCCCAAAAATCTGTCTATCTCCACCTTAAATATATTCAATGTCCCAGCCTCCACAGCTCTCTGGGGCAGAGAATTCCACAGATTTACAACCCTCTGAGAGAAGAAATTCCTCCTCATCTCAGTTTTAAATGGGCGGCCCCTTATTCTAAGACCATGCCCCCTAGTTCTAGTCTCCCCCCATCAGTGGGAACATCCTCTCTGCATCCACCTTGTCGAGCCCCCTCATAATCTGATACGTTTCCATAAGTTCACCTCTCATTCTTCTGAATTCCAATCAGTAGAGGCCCAACCTCCTCAACCTTTCCTCATAAGTCAACCCCCTCATCCCCGGGATCAACCGAGTGAACCTTCTCTGAACTGCCTCCAAAGCAAGTATATCCTTTCGTAAATACGGAGAGCAAAACTGCACGCAGTACTCCAGGTGTGGCCTCACCAATACCCTGTATAATCTCGTAAATCTCCTCTGTACCCTCTCCAGTGCGATCACATCCTTCCTGTAATGTGGTGACCAGAACTGCACGCAGTACTCCAGCTGTGGCCTAACCAGTGTTTTATACAGTTCAAGCATAACCCACCCTGCTCCTGTATTCCATGCCTCGGCCAATAAAGGCAAGCATTCTTCTAAACTCCAATGAGTAGAGGCCCAACCTCCTCAACCTTTCCTCATAAGTCAACCCCCTCATCCCCGGAATCAACCGAGTGAACCTTCTCTGAACTGCCTCCAAAGCAAAGTATACCCTTTCGTAAATATGGAAACCAAAACTGCACGCAGTACTCCAGGTGTGGCCTCACCAATACCCTGTACACGTTGAGAGTTAAGACCTGTCAGATTTAGCATCACGGGTCTCTCACACACACATTACCCAACAGGTCTCCACATTTTATTGAGGGAGCGGTCGTTCAAATATTAGTCAAACACATCATCATCATCGGTAGTCCCTCGGAATCGAGGAAGACTTGCTCCCACTCTTAACATGAGTCCTTCGGTGGCTGAACAGTCCCAATACGGGGAACCACAGTCCCGTGTCACAGGTGGGACAGACAGACGTTGAGGGAAGGGGAGGGTGGGACTGGTTTGCCGCACGCTCCTTCCGCTGCCTGCGCTTGGTTTCTGCACGCTCTCGGCGACGAGACTCGAGGTGCTCAGCGCCCCCTCCCGGATGCACTCCCTCCACTTGGGGCGGACTGGTCTCTGGGCCCAGGGACTCCCAGGTGTCGGTTGCACTTTATATCAGGGAGGGGCTTTGAGGGTGGTCCCTTGTAACGTTTCCTCTGCCCCACCTTTGGCCCGTTTGCCCGTGAAGGAGTTCCCGAGTAGAGCGCTCGCTTTGGGGAGTCCCGTGTCTGGGGGGGTTCATGTGGACAAGGTGGCCCTGCCCAGCGGAGCTGGTCGAGTGTGGTCAGTGCTTCGATGCTGGGGATGTTGGGGCCTGGTCGAGGACGCTAACGTTGGTGCGTCTGTCCTCCCCGGGGGGATTTGCAGGATCTTGCGGAGACAGCGTCGGTGGTGTTTCTCCAGCGACTGGAGGTGCCCGCTGTACGCGGTCCGCGTCTCTGAGCTGCCCAGCGGAGCTGGTCAACCATAACACGCGACCAGCGGAGACGTACGACCATGACCAGACGGTGGTACCACTCGCCCCCGCCACCTGCGAGAGGCCGGCGGCGGCAGTCCGCGGCGGTAAAGGTGAGCGGCGACCGTAAGCGGCGACCGCCAGCGCGCCACGGATGAGCCGGTGCAGGAGGGTCCGGCGGCAGCGAAGAGGGACACGGTCACGGCCCGGGCCGGTGATGGCAGCCTGGGGCCAGGCACAGCAGGAGCGGCGAGGGAGCGGCGAGAGATCGCGGAGCGACCGCGACCCGGGTGGGGGGAGGGGGACCCAGAAGGGGGCGCGAGTTCGGGGGCGGAGGGGGGGGGCGGTGCCCAGGGGGCAGCACGGGGGCCCAGCCCACACACTGTGCGATACGTTGTGTGTGCGCGCACTGGGTCCGTGAGCAGAGCTGGCCTCCAGTCGTCTTGGGTAACCCTCGCCCCTGGACCGAGACCTCGCTCTGTCGAGCCCCGTGTGGTGGCTGGTGTACAATGGTCACCCCCACGTTAAAACAATCCACCCACAGGGCATCGTACACCCTTCAACATGCAGCTCAGGAGCTGGAATATTGGGTTCCTATGTGTTTCAGGGACAGTTTCTATGTTTTTCAGGGACATAATGTTTGTTTAGCAGTCAATATGCTGTTGAAACCCCAGTTACACCGAATCCAAGAGGGTCCACCATTGAATGGGGTATTTAACAGTGACCTTACCGTGGAAAAGTCGATGATTCCACCAGTCCCACTCATTCACAGATTGATGGGTGGCTGTGTGGGGCACAACCCTGTGTCGGAGCGGTGAACAACTGACCACAACTTCAGGATTTCCACCTTGGTATTCACATGTGCAAACCCCGAAGTTGCGGTTAGTTTCGAAGGGGTGGTCACCGTGAACACCGTTTGTGCGTTATTCCTCCCCGCCGCAAGCTCCGAGCCATTGATTTTGACAAGTTGCAATTGCCCGCTTGTTTTGTCCGAGCAGCCTTCGGACCTATCGTGCAACAGATACGATGGGGACCCAAAATTCATCTGCCCAACATTGACATTCTGCCCAAAAATCAGACGGAACATTTTGTTCCATTCCTCCCCCATCGTGTTAACTGATTATTCAGCCTGACGCCACCTTGTGAAGTGCTTCATGTTCCACTATCGAGTCAACAAGTTGTGGCTTGACGAATTATTTATGTGACATTCAGATCCAGCTGCAGCAATTTCATGTGGTGCTAAATGTGTCACATGCTTTGCACAAGGTTCTGTCCGCTCCAAACACCGTCCCCTCAGCTTGAAAAGATGTCATACAAAAAACACGGTGTTTGCCACGATTTTTAATATTGGGAATCGGTTTCAATTGAAATTTAAATTTGTTGGGTTTCCGTGGAATTCTCTGCCCCACAGAGAGCTGTGGAGGCTGGGTCAGTGAATATATTCAAGGCGGGAGATAGACAGATTTTTGGGCGATAAGGGAGTGAAGGTTCATGGGGAGCGGGCGGGGAAGTGGAGCTGAGTCCGTGATCGGATCGGCCCATGGTCGTATTGAATGGCGGAGCAGGCTCGAGGGGCCGAATGGCCTTACTCCCGTTCCTAATGTCCTTATTTACAATCAGCATGGGCGTACGACCATGACCAGGAGGTGGTACTGCTCCCGATCGATACAGGCAGCTGGTTGGCACGAACAGTCCTTATCTTCATCCTCTGCCCCCCCCCCCCGCCCGAAACGCCTTCTGAGTCTTTCCTTTATTCTCTTTCTAGGCTCGGGCCTGGTGTAGGATATTGAACAGGGCCGTTTGACCAATGCTACGCCATGTTCTTGGGGTCTCAACTCTCGGGTGAAATACCCTCCCCTTCACATTTATCCTCCCAATGTTGGAGTCAGACAGGGCACTCTTGGCCCTCGGATGTTTGGAGCTGCCCGTTAGCGGTTATCGATGTTCACGCTATTCAAGTGGCTATTGGACCGTGGGGTGAATCATTCAATTCTAACACCAGTCTGAAGTGGCCTTTTTGGTCTCGTCACTTCTTCAAATTCGCGATTTCTTCCAGTTCGAACACTGCCTCTCCACTCGTAAGACCATTAGAAACAAGAGCAGGCCATTCGGCCCCTCGAGCCTGCTCCGCCATTTAATACGAGCATGGGCTGATCCGATCATGGACCCAGCTCCACTTCCCCGCCCGCTCCCCATAACCCTTCACTCCCTTATCGCTCAAAAATCTATCTATCTCCACCTTGAATATATTCAATGTCCCAGCCTCCACAGCTCTCTGGGGCAGAGAATTCCACAGATTTACAACCCTCAGAGAGAAGAAATTCCTCCTCATCTCAGTTTTAAATGGGCGGCCCCTTATTCTAAGACCATGCCCCCTAGTTCTAGTCTCCCCCATCAGTGGGAACATCCTCTCTGCATCCACCTTGTCGAGCCCCCTCATAATCTGATACGTTTCCATAAGATCACCTCTCATTCTTCTGAACTCCAATGAGTAGAGGCCCAACCTCCTCAACCTTTCCTCATAAGTCAACCCCCCTCATCCCCGGAATCAACCGAGTGAACCTTCTCTGAACTGCCTCCAAAGCGAGTATATCCTTTCGTAAATACGGAGAGCAAAACTGCACGCAGTACTCCAGGTGTGGCCTCACCAATACCCTGTATAACTGGAGCAAGACTTCCCTGCTTTTATACTCCATCCCCTTTGCAATAAAGGCCAAGATACCATTGGCCCTTCCTGATCACTTGCTGTACCTGCATACTAACCTTTTGTGTTTCATGCACAAGTAACCCCCAAACTCTGAACCCCAACATTGCCGAGTTTTTCGAAATCGCCTGAATTTACATTCTTCCTACCGAAGTGGATAACTTCACGTTCCTCCACATTTATATTCCGTCTGCCAAGACCTTGCCCACTCACTCAGCCTGCCTCTGTCCCCTTGGAGCCTCGTTGTGTCTCCCTCACAGCTTGCCGTCCCACCGAGCTTTGCATCGTCAGCAAACTTGGCTCCATGACACTCGGTCCCCTGATAGCACCTCTGTCCCACCACACGCTCAACATAATACGGCTCTCGTCACAACATCAGAAATAGGAGCAGGAGTCGGCCATTCGGCCCCTCGAGCCCGCTCCGCCATTCAATGAGATCACGGCTGATCATTGACCTCAGTTCCACTTTCCCGCCCGATCTCCATATCCCTCGATTCCCTTAATATCCAACAATCTATCGATCCCAGCCTTGAATAGACTCAAGGACTGAGCCTCCAGGGCCCTCTGGGGCACAGAATTCCAAAGATTCACCCCCCTCTGAGTGAAGAAATTCCTCCTCATCTCAGTCCTCAATGGCCGAGCCCTTATCCTGAGACTGTGTGAGCCCTGGTTCTAGACTCCCCAGCCCCGGGGGGGGAAAACACCCTCCCTGTATCTACCCCTGTCAAGCCCCCTCAGTATCTTGCGTGTTTCAATGAGATCACCTCCCATTCTTCTAAACTCTGGAGAATATCGGCCCATTCTACTGAATCGCTCCTCATGGGACAATCCCCCCATCCCAGGAATCAGTCTGGTGAACCTTCGCTGAACTGCCTCCAATGCGAGTATATCCTTCCTTGAATACGGAGACCAAAACTGCACGCAGTACTCCAGGTGTGGCCTCACCAATACCCTGTACAGTTGGAGCAGGACTTCCTCATTCTCATACTCCAATGCCCCTCCCCCCTTGCAATAAAGGCTGATATACCGATGGCCTTCCTGATTACTTGCTGTACCTGCATACTAACTCTCAGTGATTCATGTACAAGTAACCCCCAGGTCCCTCGGAATTCCAACATGATGCAAGTCTCTCACCATTTAAATAATATGTACGTTCTTTCTATCACAGTGGATAAGTGCATTACCTGGTTCCCCAGCCAGGATGGACCAGTCTCTCAGCATCTACCCCTGTCTTGCCCGCAAGAATTTTATACGTTTCAAAGAGTATAGATCCATTCTTCTAAACTCCAAAGAGTATCGGTCCATTCGACTCAATCTCTCCCTCGTGGGACAAGCCTATAACCCTCCACAATCGCCCCACAATCACATCGCCTCTGAGGCTAGAAGGTTCTGGGTTCAAGTTGCAGGGACTTGAGCGCATAAATCTCGGCTGACACACCCAGTGCAGTACTGAGGGAGTGCCGCACTGTCGGAGGGGTAGTACTGAGGGAGTGCCGTACTGCGCTGTCGGAGGGGCAGTACTGAGGGAGTGCCGCACTGTCGGAGGGGTAGTACTGAGGGAGTGCCGCACTGCGCTGTCGGAGGGGCAGTACTGAGGGAGTGCCGCACTGTCGGAGGGGCAGTACTGAGGGAGTGCCGCACTGTCGGAGGGGTAGTACTGAGGGAGTGCCGTACTGCGCTGTCGGAGGGGCAGTACTGAGGGAGTGCCGCACTGTCGGAGGGGCAGTACTGAGGGAGTGCCGCACTGTCGGAGGGGTAGTACTGAGGGAGTGCCGTACTGCGCTGTCGGAGGGGCAGTACTGAGGGAGTGCCGCACTGTCGGAGGGGCAGTACTGAGGGAGTGCCGCACTGTCGGAGGGGTAGTACTGAGGGAGTGCCGTACTGCGCTGTCGGAGGGGCAGTACTGAGGGAGTGCCGCACTGTCGGAGGGGCAGTACTGAGGGAGTGCCGCACTGTCGGAGGGGTAGTACTGAGGGAGTGCAGTACTGCGATGTCGGAGGGGCAGTACTGAGGGAGTACCGCACTGTCGGAGGGGTAGTACTGAGGGAGTGCCGTACTGCGCTGTCGGAGGGGCAGTACTGAGGGAGTCCCGCACTGTCGGAGGGGTAGTACTGAGGGAGTGCTGTACTGCGCTGTCGGAGGGGCAGTACTGAGGGAGTCCCGCACTGTCGGAGGGGCAGTACTGAGGGAGCCCAGCACTGTCGGAGGGGCAGTACTGAGGGAGTGCCGCACTGTCGGAGGGGCAGTACTGAGGGAGTGCCGCACTGTCGGAGGGGCAGCACTGAGGGAGTGCCGCACTGTCGGAGGGGCAGTACCGAGGGAGCCCCGCACTGTCGGAGGGGCGGTACCGAGGGAGCGCCGCACTGTCGGAGGGGCGGTATTGAGGGAGTGCCGCACTGTCGGAGGGGCAGTACTGAGGGAGCCCCGCACTGTCGGAGGGGCGGTACTGAGGGAGTGCCGCACTGTCGGAGGGGCAGTACTGAGGGAGTGCCACACTGTCGGAGGGGCGGTACCGAGGGAGCCCCGCACTGTCGGAGGGGCAGTACCGAGGGAGCCCCGCACTGTCGGAGGGGCAGTACCGAGGGAGCCCCGCACTGTCGGAGGGGCAGTACCGAGGGAGCCCCGCACTGTCGGAGGGGCAGTACCGAGGGAGCCCCGCACTGTCGGAGGGGCAGTACCGAGGGAGTGCCGCACTGTCGGAGGGGCAGCACCGAGGGAGCGCCGCACTGTCGGAGGGGCAGTACCGAGGGAGCCCCGCACTGTCGGAGAAGAGCAGGGGGGAGTTCCCCCCGGTGTCCTGGGGCCAATATTTATCCCTCGGCCAACGTGACAGAAACAAAACGGACGCTGCGGGTCACCGCGGTTTGCGGGAGCTGGCTGTGCGCAGGTTGGCTGCCGCGTTTCCCGCGTCGGGACAGCGACCCACGCGCTCCGCAAAAAGCACGTGATTGGGCTGTGAAGCGGGTGGCAGGCGCTACCGAAAGGCGGGACTTTCTCGCTTCGCCCCGCCGGCAAAGTTCTATTGCCCCCCCAACCGCGCCCCCCCCGTTAAACACACACCCTCGCAGTAAGCCCCTGTGGGCTCGGAGCTCTCTCTCGGCCTGCCTCAACCCTCGGGGGGCCAGCCCCCCGGTCCCGTTCGATCGCGGCGGAGGAACACACCTTCCCCGCCACCCCACCCCCACAAAAAACAACGCGCGTCCTCACCGGTTCCCAGGGATCGGGGATATCGCCGAGTCCAGCAGCCGGTAACGGGAGAAGGTTTATTGGCTTTGTGCAGCGAGCAGTCCTGCTTTTGACGATTCCGTTCTCTCTCTCTCTCTGTGTGTGTGTGGGACTTGTGGTTGCTTGTTCCAGTCGATGGTCACATTGCCAGCTTCCCTCAATCTGTCGGCCTAGACATGTCTGGAGCCCCGTGGCGTTGGTCCCCGTAAGCCTGGCCCCTCCCTCTGCCATTCCTGAATCTGAGATCATGGCGAGCCTGCACTCAAAGAGTTCGAGGGGTGGCAGCGGTGGGGGGCATGTTCCAACAGGAGAAGGGCGGGGTGTTGCCCGGGGCGGGCGGTCCTTTTGGTACACTCGCACAATGCTCAGAGCTATCCCGGTCGGATCCCACTTTCCAGCTCCGGGTCCGTAGCCCCGTGGGTTCCGGCACTCTTTAAATGTGGCATGTTTTTAATTTCAGGCCCTGAGTTGTGCCCCAGACCTTCCACCAACCTCCCCTTCTCCTCAAATCCCCTCTAAACCTCACCCCCCCCCCCACCCTCCCCAATTACTTTCAATCTACACCCCCCCTCTCCCCCCACCACTGGTTGTTGACCACTCTGCCCAAGGGGAACAAGTCCATCCCCTATCCACTCTATCCAGGCCCCCCTCCCCATCCCTCCACCACTGGTTGTTGACCACTCTGCCCAGGGGAACAGGTCCATCCCCTATCCACTCTATCCAGGCCCCCCCCCCTCCCCCCACCACTGGTTGTTGACCACTCTGCCCAAGGGAACAGGTCCATCCCCTATCCACTCTATCCAGGCCCCCATCCCCCCATTCCCCCCACCACTGGTTGTTGACCACTCTGCCCAGGGGAACAGGTCCATCCCCTATCCACTCTATCCAGGCCCCCCTCCCCATCCCTCCACCACTGGTTGTTGACCACTCTGCCCAGGGGAACAGGTCCATCCCCTATCCACTCTATCCAGGCCCCCATCCCCCCCCTCCCCACCACTGGTTGTTGACCACTCTGCCCAGGGGAACAGGTCCATCCCCTATGCACTCTATCCAGGCCCCCCCCCCATTCCCCCCACCACTGGTTGTTGACCACTCTGCCCAGGGGAACAGGTCCATCCCCTATGCACTCTATCCAGGCCCCCATCCCCCCACCACTGGTTGTTGACCACTCTGCCCAGGGGAACAGGTCCATCCCCTATTCACTCTATCCAGGCCCCCATCCCCCCATTCCCCCCACCACTGGTTGTTGACCACTCTGCCCAGGGGAACAGGTCCATCCCCTATCCACTCTATCCAGGCCCCCATCCCCCCCCCCCCCCACCACCACTGGTTGTTGACCACTCTGCCCAAGGGAACAGGTCCATCCCCTATGCACTCTATCCAGGCCCCCATCCCCCCACCACTGGTTGTTGACCACTCTGCCCAGGGGAACAGGCCCATCCCCTATCCACTCTATCCAGGCCCCCATCCCCCCACCACTGGTTGTTGACCACTCTGCCCAGGGGAACAGGTCCATCCCCTATTCACTCTATCCAGGCCCCCATCTCCCCACCACTGGTTGTTGACCACTCTGCCCAGGGGAACAGGCCCATCCCCTATTCACTCTATCCAGGCCCCCCCCACCACTGGTTGTTGACCACTCTGCCCAGGGGAACAGGCCCATCCCCTATCCACTCTATCCAGGCCCCCCCCCCTCCCCCCACCACTGGTTGTTGACCACTCTGCCCAGGGGAACAGGTCCATCCCCTATCCACTCTATCCAGGCCCCCATCCCCTCCCCCCACCACTGGTTGTTGACCACTCTGCCCAGGGGAACAGGTCCATCCCCTATCCACTCTATCCAGGCCCCCCCCCCCCCCACCACTGGTTGTTGACCACTCTGCCCAGGGGAACAGGTCCATCCCCTATCCACTCTATCCAGGCCCCCCCCCTCTCCCCCCACCACTGGTTGTTGACCACTCTGCCCAGGGGAACAGGTCCATCCCCTATCCACTCTATCCAGGCCCCCCCCATTCCCCCCACCACTGGTTGTTGACCACTCTGCCCAGGGGAACAGGCCCATCCCCTATGCACTCTATCCAGGCCCCCATCCCCCCCCCCCACCACTGGTTGTTGACCACTCTGCCCAGGGGAACAGGTCCATCCCCTATCCACTCTATCCAGGCCCCCCCCATCCCCCCACCACTGGTTGTTGACCACTCTGCCCAGGGGAACAGGTCCATCCCCTATCCACTCTATCCAGGCCCCCCCCCCATTCCCCCCACCACTGGTTGTTGACCACTCTGCCCAGGGGAACAGGTCCATCCCCTATGCACTCTATCCAGGGCCCCCCCCATTACCCCCACCACTGGTTGTTGACCACTCTGCCCAGGGGAACAGGTCCATCCCCTATGCACTCTATCCAGGCCCCCCCCCCATTCCCCCCACCACTGGTTGTTGACCACTCTGCCCAAGGGAACAGGTCCATCCCCTATTCACTCTATCCAGGCCCCCATCCCCCCACCACTGGTTGTTGACCACTCTTCCCAGGGGAACAGGCCCATCCCCTATGCACTCTATCCAGGGCCCCATCCCCCCCCCCCCCCCCCCACCACTGGTTGTTGACCACTCTGCCCAGGGGAACAGGTCCATCCCCTATCCACTCTATCCAGGCCCCCCCCATCCCCCCACCACTGGTTGTTGACCACTCTGCCCAGGGGAACAGGCCCATCCCCTATGCACTCTATCCAGGCCCCCATCCCCCCCCCCCCCCCACCACTGGTTGTTGACCACTCTGCCCAGGGGAACAGGTCCATCCCCTATTCACTCTATCCAGGCCCCCATCCCCCCACCACTGGTTGTTGACCACTCTGCCCAGGGGAACAGGTCCATCCCCTATCCACTCTATCCAGGCCCCCCCCATCCCCCCACCACTGGTTGTTGACCACTCTGCCCAGGGGAACAGGTCCATCCCCTATCCACTCTATCCAGGCCCCCATCCCCTCCCCCCACCACTGGTTGTTGACCACTCTGCCCAGGGGAACAGGTCCATCCCCTATCCACTCTATCCAGGCCCCCATCCCCTCCCCCCACCACTGGTTGTTGACCACTCTGCCCAGGGGAACAGGTCCATCCCCTATTCACTCTATCCAGGCCCCCCCATCCCCCCACCACTAGTTGTTGACCACTCTGCCCAGGGGAACAGGTCCATCCCTTATCCACTCTATCCAGGCCCCCATCCCCAACCTCCACCACTAGTTGTTGACCACTCTGCCCAGGGGAACAGGTCCATCCCCTATCCACTCTATCCAGGCCCCCCCCATCCCCCCACCACTAGTTGTTGACCACTCTGCCCAGGGGAACAGGTCCATCCCCTATCCACTCTATCCAGGCCCCCCCCATCCCCCCACCACTAGTTGTTGACCACTCTGCCCAGGGGAACAGGTCCATCCCCTATCCACTCTATCCAGGCCCCCCTCCCCATCCCTCCACCACTGGTTGTTGACCACTCTGCCCAGGGGAACAGGTCCATCCCCTATTCACTCTATCCAGGCAGCCCCCTCCCCCCCGGCCCTCATCGTTTTATACACCTCAGTCAGGTCTCCCCTCAGCCTCCCCCCCCTCCCCCCGTGTTCCAAAGCAAACAGACCCCCAGCCTATCCAATCGTTCCTCATCGCCAACGTAACCCCAGTCCCGGGCAACATTCTTGGAAGTCCCCCTCTGCGGTGCGATCACATCCTTCCTGTAATGAGGTGAGCAGAACTGCACGCAGTACTCCAGCGTTGGAGAGAAAGCAGATGTTGCCCTCTTGTCGACTTTTCCGAGCGGAGGACAGAGAGCGCAGGGGTGGTGGGGGGGGGGAGTAGGGGGGGCCAGGGGTGGGAGGGTTTGAGGAACCCCCCCCACCCACCCCTTCTCACCCAGAGCGACCCCACCCCACCTCACAACCACTTCACGCGGTGAAACGTTCCAGGGTGCTTCGCGGGAAAGCGCTTCGAGACAAAACAAAGACATGAAGCACCGGGCCACACGGGGAGAAGCTCGGGGCAGGCGACCAAAAGCCGGGTCGAAGAGGGAGGTTTTAAGGAGCGTCTCGGAGGAGGAGGAGGAGAGAGAGGTCGAGAGGTACCGGGAGGGAGTTCCAGAGCTTGGGGGGTCCAGGCAGCTGAAGGCACGGCCACCGATGGTGGAGCGATTATAATCAGAGATGGTCAGGACGGCAGAATTAGAGGAGTGCAGACATCTCGGGGGGGGGGGGAGGGGTTTGTGGGGTTGGAGGAGGTTACAGAGATAGGGAGGGGTGTAGGGGGCTGGAGGAGGTTACAGAGATAGGGAGGGGTGTAGGGGCTGGAGGTGGTTACAGAGATGGGGAGGGGTGTATGGGGCTGGAGGAGGTTACAGAGATAGGGAGGGGTGTAGGGGCTGGAGGAGGTAAGAGGGATAGGGAGGGGTGTAGGGGCTGGAGGGGGTTACAGAGATAGGGAGGGGTGTAGGGGCTGTAGGAGGTTACAGAGATGGGGAGTGGTGTAGGGGCTGGAGGAGGTTACAGAGATAGGGAGGGGTGTAGGGCTGGGGGAGGTTACAGAGATAGGGAAAGGTATAGGGGCTGGAGGGGGTGACAGATATAGGGAGGGGTGTAGGGGCTGGATGGGGTTACGGAGATAGGGAGGGGTGTAGGGGCTGGAGGATGTTACAGAGATAGGGAGGGGTCTAGGGGCTGGATGGGGTTACAGAGATAGGGAGGGGTGGAGGGCTGGAGGGGGTTACAGAGATAGGGAGGGGTGTAGGGGCTGGAGGAGGTTACAGAGATAGGGAGGGGTGTAGGGGCTGGAGGAAGTTACAGAGATAGGGAGGGGTGTAGGGGCTGGAGGAGGACTCAGAGATAGGGAGGGGTATAGGGGCTGGAGGGGGTTACAAAGATAGGGAGGGGTGCAGGGGCTGGAGGGGGTTACAGAGATAGGGAGGGTTGTAGGGACTGGAGGAGGTTACAAAGATAGGGAGGGGTGTAGGGGCTGGAGGGGGTTATAGATATAGGGAGGGGTGTAGGGCTGGAGGAGGTTACAGAGATAGGGAGGAGTGTAGGGGCTGGAGGAGGTTACAGAGATAGGGAGGGGTGCAGGGGCTGGAGGAGGTTACAGAGATAGGGAGGAGTGTAGGGGCTGGAGGAGGTTACAGAGATAGGGAGGGGTGTAGGGGCTGGAGGAGATTACAGAGATAGTGAGGGGTGTAGGGGCTGGAGGAAGTTACAGAGATAGGGAGGGGTGCAGGGGCTGGAGGAAGTTACAGAGATAGGGAGGGGTGTAGGAGCTGGAAGAGGTTACAGAGATAGGGAGGGGTGTAGGGGCTGGAGGAGGTGACAGATATAGGGAGGGTATGTACGGGCTGGAGGAGGTTACAGAGATAGGGAGGGGTGCAGGGGCTGGAGGAAGTTACAGAGATAGGGAGGGGTGTAGGGGCTGGAGGAGGTGACAGATATAGGGAGGGTATGTACGGGCTGGAGGAGGTTACAGAGATAGGGAGGGGTGTAGGGGATGGAGGAGGTTACAGAGATAAAAAGGGGTGTTGGGGCTGGAGGAGGTTACAGAGATAGGAAAGGGTGTAGGGGCTGGAGGAGGTTACAGAGATAGGGAGGGGTGTAGTGGCTGGAGGAGGTTACACAGATAGGGAGGGGTGTAGGGGCTGGAGGAAGTTACAGAGATAGGGAGGGGTGTAGGGGCTGTAGGAGGTTACAGAGATAGGGAGGGTTGTAGGGCTGGAGGAGATTACAGAGATAGGGAGGGTGTAGGGCTGGAGGAGGTTACAGAGATAGGGAGAGGTGTAGGGCTGTAGGGGGTTACAGAGATAGGGAGGGGTGTAGGGGCTGGAGGAGGTTACAGAGATAGGGAGGGCTGTAGGGGCTGGAGGAGGTTACAGGGATAGGGAGGGGTGGAGGGCTGGAGGAGGTTACAGAGATGGGGAGATCTGTGGGGCTGGAGGGGTTACAGAGATAGGGAGGGATGTAGGGGCTGGAGGTTACAGAGATAGGGAGGGGTGTAGGGGCTGGAGGATGTTACAGAGATAGGGAGGGGTGTAGGGGCTGGATGAGGTTACGGAGATAGGAAGGGGTGTAGGGCTGGGGGAGGTTACAGAGAAAGGGAGGGATATAGGGCTGGAGGAGGTTACAGAGAAAGGGAGGGATATAGGGGCTGGAGGAGGTTACAGAGATAGGGAGGGGTGTAGGGCTGGGGGAGGTTACAGAGATAGGGAGAGGTGTAGGGGTTGGAGGAGGTTACAGAGATAGGGAGGGGTGTAGGGGCTGGGGGAGGTTATAGAGATCGGGAGGTGTGTAGGGGCTTGAAGAGGTTACAGAGATAGGGAGGTGTGTAGGGGCTGGAGAGGGGTTACAGAGATAGAGAGGGGTGTAGGGGCTGGAGGAGGTTACAGAGACAGGGAGGGGTGTAGGGGCTGGAGGAGGTTACAGAGATAGGGAGGGGTATAGGGGCTGGAGTGCGTTACAGAGATAGGGAGGAGTGTAGGGGCTGGAGGAGGTTACAGAGATAGGGAGGGGTGAAGGGGCTGGTGTGGGTTACAGAGATAGGGAGGGGTGTCGGGGCTGGAGGAGGTTACAGAGATGGGGAGGAGTGTAAGGCTGGAGGGGGTTACAGAGATAGGGAGGGTGTAGGGGATGGAGAGGGTTTACAGAGATAGGGAGGGGTGTAGGGGCTGTAGGAGGTTACAGAGATGGGGAGTGGTGTGGGGGCTGGAGGAGGTTACAGAGATAGGGAGGGGTGCAGGGCTCGAGGAAGTTACAGAGATAGGGAGGAGTGTCGGGGCTGGAGGAGGTTACAGAGATAGGGAGGGGTGTAGAGGCTGGAGGAGGATACAGAGATGGGGAGGGGTGTAGTGGTTGGAGGAGGTTACAGAGATAGGGAGGGGTGTAGGGGCTGGAGGAGGTTACAGAGATAGGGAGGGGTGTAGGGGCTGGAGGAGGATACAGAGATGGGGAGGGGTGTATGGCTCGAGGAGGTTACAGAGATAGGGAAGTGTGTAGGTGCTAGAGCAGGGTTACAGAGATTATGGAGGGTTGTGGGGCTGGAGGAGGTACAGAGATAGGGAGGGTTGTAGGGCTGGAGGAGGTTACAGAGATAGGGAGGGGTGTAGGGGCTGTAGGAGGTTACAGAGATAGGGAGGGGTGTCGGGGCTGGAGGAGATTACAGAGATAGGGAGGGGTGCAGGGATGGAGGGGGTTACAGAGATAGGGAGGGGTGTAGGGGCTGGAGGCGGTTACAGAGATAGGGAGGGGTGTAGGGGCTGGAGGAGTTTACAGAGATAAGGAGGGTTGTGGGCTGGAGGGGGTTACAGAGGTAGGGAGGCGTGTAGGGGCTGGAGGAGGTTACAGAGATAGGGAGGGGTGTAGGGGCTGGAGGGGGTTACAGAGATAGGGAGGGGTGTAGGGGCTGGAGGAGGTTACAGTGATAGGGAGGAGTGTAGGGCTGGAGGAGGTTACAGAGATAGGGAGGAGTGTAGGGCTGGAGGAGGTTACAGTGATAGGGAGGAGTGTAGGGCTGGAGGAGGTTACAGAGATAGGGAGGAGTGTAGGGCTGGAGGAGGTTACAGAGATAGGGAGGAGTGTAGGGCTGGAGGAGGTTACAGTGATAGGGAGGAGTGTAGGGCTGGAGGAGGTTACAGAGATAGGGAGGAGTGTAGGGCTGGAGGAGGTTTCAGAGATAGGGAGGGGTGTAGGGGCTGGAGGAGGTTACAGAGATAGGGAGGGGTGTAGGGGGCTGGAGGTGGTTACAAAGATAGGGAGGGGTGTAGGGGGCTGGAGGTGGTTACAGAGATAGGGAGGGGTGTAGGGGGCTGGAGGTGGTTACAGAGATAGGGAGGGGTGCAGGGGCTGGAGGAGGTTACAGAGATAGGGAGGGGTGTAGGGGCTGGAGGAGGTTACAGAGATAGGGAGGGGTGTAGGGGCTGGAGGAGGTTACAGAGATAGGGAGGGGTGTAGGGGCTGGAGGCAGTTACAGAGATAGGGAGGGATGTCGGGCTGGAGGGAGTTACAGAGAAAGTGTCATGTATGTAGTTGCTGTTTGTAGCCACCAGGTGGCGTCATTGTTGGAGGCCGTTGAGCAGCACGCACATGGTGCTGCGCAGATATAAAAGGCCAGCGACTTTGAGTGTCAGACACATTGGGCCGTAATAAAGCAGGGGCAAGACTGTACCTGGTTGAGTTAAACAGTGCTCAGTTGGAACCCTTATTGCACACGTAACAATTGGCGACGAGAATACAAGAACCTTTGTTTCCAAAATGAGCACGATGAGATTTTCAGGGCGATTCGTGGAGGGAGAAGGTTGGGCAGACATTGTGAGCCGTTCGAACCTGCACTTCGTGGCCAACCAAATGAAAGAGGGGCGACGATGTAGCTCGGCGCCAGGCCCGTGTTCCTCACTGAGTGCGGTTCAAAGATCTTCGGTCTGATAAAGAATCAACTCATGCCGAGTGATCCAACTGAGAAAACGTGCGAGGAGTTGTGTCCACTGGTACGGGAGCACCTCAAGCCAGACGACGGCATCACCATCGCGAGATACGGGTTTTATGCACACGTTCCATCGGAGGGCCAGAGCGCGGCGGGATCCGTTGCCGACCTGAGACGTCTAGCGGGACCGTGCAAGTTCGGGACGGTGTTGTCAGACACGCTGCGGGACTTCTTTGTCATCGGTATCAACCACGAGGTGATCCTGCGCAAACTACTGGCGGTGGAGGAGTTGGGTTTAAAAAGGGGGCCATCCAGATCGCTCAATCATGGGGTATGGCGAGAAAGCAGGAAGGGGGTACTGAAGTTGAATGTTCAGCCATGAACTCATTGAATGGCGGTGCAGGCTAGAAGGGCCGAATGGCCCACTCCTGCACCTATTTTCTATGTTTCTCTGTGTGGCGAGGGACAGGAGTCTAAAGCAAATAGCGGTGAAGAACCGAACCTCGGCAAGCACTGGAAAGGCGATTGATTTGGCGTTCGGCAGAGCGGCACGCGGCAGGGCCGATCCGGCTGCGTTCGCGAGACCTGTGGCTGCCCAAAGTCCGCCGGCGGGAATGTATCCGACTTCTCCGCGTTGGCGTTGCGGGGGGCAATCGCCGGCACCGGCAGTGCCGATTTGAGCAAGAGAGTTGCAGAGGCCGTCCGGGAGCGGGGCATCTCCGGCGCAAGTGTCCGCAGATGAGCAAGCGTGCTGCGACACAGCACGTGGAGGATGAGAGTCAGACTCGCGCGGATCCGGATACGCAGTCCGAGACGCCAGAGGAGGAAGTGTATGGGTAGTACTCTTTCATAGCCAAGGGTGAACCAATTTTGATTAACGTGAAGTTTAACGGGATACCGGTATCGATGGAACTGGACACAGGCGCGAGTCAATCGATCATGTACGAGAGGGCAATTAATAAGCTGTGGGATACTAAGACTGTGAGGCCCAGGCTGAGCCCTGTTAACGCCAAGCTGCACACATACACCAAAGAACTGATGAAGGTGATTGGCAGTGCACAAATGAATGTGTCGTTTAACGGTGTGGTTCACGAGATACCGCTGTGGATTGTTCCGGGCAATGGCCCAACGCTGCTCGACAGGAGCTGGTTGGAGAAAATCAGATGCGACTGAAACGACATAAAGGCGTTGTCGTCGGAGGAAGGTACATGTGATCAAGTACTGAGCAAGTGCCCCTCGCTGTTCGAACCGGGTATCAGCAACTTCACGGGAGCCAAGGTGCAGATCCAGGTGGATTCAGATGCAAGACCCGTCCATCATAAAGCTCGGGCAGTGCCGTATATGATGAGGGAGAAGGTTGAAATTGAACTGGACAGACTGCAGCGTGAAGGGATCATACTACCGGTCGATTTTAATGAATGAGCCAGCCCCATTGTTCCTGTGCTGAAAAGTGATGGCACAGTCAGAATCTGTGGAGACTACAAGGCTACGATCAACAGGGTTTCGAAACAAGATAAGTACCCGTTACCGAAGGCTGAGGACTTGTTTGCGACGCTAGCCAGAGGGAAGTTGTTTGCAAAACTGGACTTGACGTCGGCCTATATGACGTTGAAGAGACTTACGTGCATTAACACGCACAAAGGACTGTTTATTTACCACAGTTTGGAATTCGCTCGGCTGCGGCAATATTCCAGAGGAATATGGAAAGTCGACTGAAGTCCGTTCCCGGAACCGTCGTGTTCCAAGATGACATCCTGATCACCGGTCGTGACTCCAAGCAACATCTGAACAACCTGGAAGAGGTTCTACTGCGTTTGGACAGAGTGGGACTCAGACTTAAACCGCTCGAAGTGCGTCTTCATGGCACCGGAGGTTGAATTCCTCGGGAGGAAAATCGCCGCTGATGGCATCAGACCGACTGACGTGAAAACCAAGGCCGTCAAGAGTGCACCCAAGCCGCAGAACATGACGGAGCTGTGTTCGTTCCTGGGTCTACTCAACTACTTTGGTAACTTCCGAGCTAAATTGAGCACCTTACTTGAACCACTGCACATACTATTGAGAAAAGGCGACAACTGGGTGTGAGGCGCATCGCAAGACAGAGCTTTCGAGAAAGCCACTAATCTGCTTTGCTCGAACAAGCTGCTGGTACATTATGACCCATGTAAACGTTTAGTTTTGGCCTGTGACGCATCATCATATGGAATTGGTTGCGTGTTGCAACAAGCCAATGAGTCGGGGAAACTTTAACCTGCCGCGTATGCATCCGAAGGTTTGTCTAAAGCAGAAAGAGCCGACTGTGTGGTAGAAAAAGAAGCTTTAGAGTGTGTGTACGCTGTTAAAAAGATGCATCAATACCTGTCTGGTCTGAGGTTCGAAGTAGAGAGCGATCACAAGCCGCTCATTTCGTTGTTTTCCGAGAGCAAAGGTATACACGGATCCTTTTCAGAATGGCAGGCAGTGACTAGTGGGGTGCCGCAGGGCTCAGTGCTGGGACCCCAGCTATTTACAATATACATTAATGATTTAGATGAAGGAATTGAGTGTAATATCTCCAAGTTTGCAGATGACACTAAGCTGGGTGGCGGTGTGAGCTGTGAGGGAGACGCTAAGAGGCTGCAGGGTGATTTGGACAGGTTAGGTGAGCGGGCAAATGCATGGCAGATGCAGTATAATGTGGATAAATGTGAGGGTTATCCACTTTGGGGGTAAAAACAGGAAGGCAGAATATTATCTGAATGGTGGCAGACTAGGAAAAGGGGAGGTGCAACGAGACCTGGGTGTCATGGTACATCAGTCATTGAAAGTTGGCATGCAGGTACAGCAGGTGGTTAAGCAAGCAAATGGCATGTTGGCCTTCATAGCGAGGGGATTTGAGTATAGGAGCAGGGAGGTCTTACTGCAGTTGTACAGGGCCTTGGTGAGGCCTCACCTGGAATATTGTGTTCAGTTTTGGTCTCCTAATCTGAGGAAGGACGTTCTTGCTATTGAGGGAGTGCAGCGAAGGTTCACCAGACTAACTCCCGGGATGGCAGGACTGACATATGAGGAGAGACTGGGTCGACTGGGCCTGTATTCACTGGAGTTTAGAAGGATGAGAGGGGTTCTCATAGAAACATATAAAATTCTGACGGGACTGGACAGGTTAGATGCAGGAAGAATGTTCCCGATGTTGGGGAAGTCCAGAACCAGGGGTCACACAGTCTAAGGATAAGGGGTAAGCCATTTAGGACCGAGATGAGGAGAAACTTCTTCACTCAGAGAGTTGTTGACCTGTGGAATTCCCTGCCGCAGAGAGTTGTTGATGCCAG